>NC_056529.1:887843-890585 GCF_019175285.1 Sceloporus undulatus | reverse complement strand
AACCGGGTAGATGGGGATGAGCTTTCTTTAGGCCACCTTTTCTAGGCCCCTCTCCATATGGAGCAAGCAGTGCTCTCCTTAAAAAAGGCTGCTTGGTCATTCAGGATGCTGCCGAACAAGACTGTCATCCCCGGTCAGTCTCAAGCGACCAAAGTCCTGAACCACCTGCATGCAAGGTTGGGTCTGCGGCTTCCAGTGCATCTTTACACCTGCCGTTTCGTCCCTTGCCTATCGCTACAGGGCTTTTTTGGAGATTGGATGTATCCTTCGAGCCTGTGCAATGGGGTTTTCTGGTGGAGCGCAGCGTGCACAGAACTGGCCTCACCCTTTAAACCAGAGGTTCGTCTGTTGAGGCCTTGACAAGCATGGACAGTGGCAGCGAGGTCCTTGGGTTGTAGGTTTGGTTAGAGTTTCCTTCTCTTAGATGGTTGACCTTACAGGGTTAGACGAGCACCATCTGCCCGGGTTTGGGATTAGAGTTTTCCTTCTCCTAGGATGGTTGCCATAAGGCTAGAGAGCCCATCCTGCCCTTTGGCGCTCTTGGTCAGACCCTTCGGTTGTGACCTGTCTGGCATGGGAGGCCCTGCCGGTGGCTATTATGCCATTGCCAGCATAGCTTACAACATCATTAGGATGCGCAAGCCTCTCCCCCACGACAAGGGGGCGTCACTGGAGAGGTAGAGAGGATATATTAATATAAATATTAATTAACCTTTCCTTGATCCCTTTGTCTGCCTCTTTTCTTCTCTAAGCTCTGTTTCCAAGTGTTAAACTACTACAATGCTAGGAATTTGGGGACTGAAAGAAAATATCATTGGGAACAGAACTCCTATTGAGTGAAGGGCAATGTCTTCCTCCCCACCTCCCTATAGCTACAATCCAGAGTAAATGTCACTTTCAAAACCCATGTCTTCCTCCTTCCTTTCCCTATACATGGTCACCTCTGCTTCAGACACTTTCCTGAGTTTATGCACGTGTGTATATCTCCTTTCCAGTTTTTTAGATCAGTCTTGTTCAAAGTTTCATTCCTTTAGTGCCATCTTCCCCAGTTTACTCAACCAAGAGGAATCGCAGCTTGAAAAGTTCCTTCTCATGCCATTCTCTGTTCCAGCACCATTATTATTGGAGATACTACGCTCTCCTTGAAGACGCTCTCACAACATGAAAAGCAGCCTGAATTGGCGGGGACAAAGGAACTCGAACACAGACCTTGCAAAAAGGCCCTAAGAAACACAGCGTGTGCTCAGCTTTGCTCTCTTTGCCACTTTAGGGACTCATTTTTAATTTGGGAGACTCTCACCTCCTGCAAGGAGCCACTGCTGCTGTGCTCCACCCAAACACTGCAGGAGCCTGTTATTTCCCTTCCTCCTTTTCTCCTCTTATTGCTCCCAGAAGACCTAAAATCCTTTCCAGAGCAGAGATAATGCTCTAAAACTTGAAGTGGTTTGAGCAGCATCCTTTTGGTCTCATTTCAAAGCTCCACTGTGCTTTCAGCCATCACTGGGGAAGTCTGAATACTGGAGAGCTGCTTGCTACAGACAGCACCCTGCCACCAAATTTGCAGCCACATTAAGAGACTCCAAAATGCAAAGCAGCTTAATGACTAGGATAGAAACCAGTTACACCCAACTGCTCTTCAGCTCCCACCTAGAGAGAGCAGCTTGCTACAGACAGCCATGGAATCTGCAATCAAAATGCAAAGCAGCTTAATGACTGGTGCAGAAATTAGATATCTTGCACTACTTGTAACCACAGAAGCAGCAATGGGATTCATGCAGCACCTGGGTGACATGCAGCCCAGCAAGGACCTTTTTGGGGTCCCCAGAGTCTACCCATCTCCATTAGCAATATTTTGGAGGACAAAGAATCACACATCTGGAAGCTTCCAGGGTGCACAAGCCATGTCCAGTAAAGGCAATATTCTCAGCTACAACAAATCTTCTGCATTTTGTTTCAATGCATTTATTTTAGGTTGCAACCCTCTGCCCTTCTGTTCTGAATTGGGCATGGCTCCTATTCCAGGTCTCCCCAAGGTCTGTAGCAAAAACTGACACGCATCACTGCTTTATTGCTGGTCAATGGATGAAGCCGGTGGTCTGAAGCAGAGGGAGCAGTCCAGTCTTTTGGATGATGGGTTCCAGCAATCCCTCTATAGCAGTAATCCCCAAACTTTCATCTGCCAGGTGTTTTGGACTCCAGCTCCCAGAAGCCCTAGCCAACTAGGTTAACAGTCAGCAGTTCTGGGAGCTGAAGTCCAAAACATCTGGAAGACCAAAGTTTGGGAACCACTGTCAGGTTTTTGAACTTCACCTCCCAGGTGAAGCCCCAACCGACATGGCCAACAGTCAGGAATCATGGGAGCTGAAGTCCAAAACATCTGGAGGAGCAAAAGTTTGAGAATTACTGCTCTACAGCAAGTGGCATTATTGGGCCCATGAAGAATGAATGCTATCCATTGCTCTGGTTTAAGATGCTCCCGGCTGGATGAGGTTACACACCTCACTCTAACCCCCAAATGAGGCAAAAATGACTTGGAGGCAGACAACAACAACAACAGCAGCAGCAGCAACAACAACAACAACCAGAGCAAAAGCTCCAAATCCATTTTCTCCTGCATTGGGGAGCAAACTATGGGAATTACTCGTTCTTGCCTCTAAGGATGAGACGGGCGAAGCCTGACATCTCTACAAGTGAGGAGGAAGGATACTGAAACTATTCCTTACAAAAAACCACCCAAGAGAT
>NC_056529.1:886068-887833 GCF_019175285.1 Sceloporus undulatus | reverse complement strand
GGAAGGAAGGAAGGAAGGAAGGAAGGAAGGAAGGAAGGAAGGAAGGAAGGACTCACCCACAACCGTGAGGACTTCGTTCTCAATCTCAGCCTTGATGTGTATCCGGCCGCGGCGCTCGGTGTGATCCGTCCCGCAGAGACTTGGTACATTCATCACACAGCGCTTATGGACATTCATCATGCAGGCTGGTCATGGAAGAGAAGAAAAAGCAGAGGAAAAGTGGTCAGTCCAAATTGACCAAAGGAGACCAGATGTCTCAACCGGACTACTTCAACGGGAGATACGTTGTGGGGCTTTAAATGAACCATTTCACAATTTTCATTCATTAAAATTAATAACCTTATTTGCTCCTCTTGTTGATCATATCACCCCTTTGTGTTCTTACAGCCCAATCCTTCTTGCAAGAGAAACCTTAAACAGGCTTGAATCATGTCTGGCTCCTCTCACCTGAGGATGAAAACCACAATTTCTCTGTAATAACTGTTCCATTGTATAGAGCCCAACACATAGCCCACCCAATAGTTTATGGCAGGAAATGTGCATCTGCAACTTCTGATACCTACCTAGTATTTTATGGCATGATTTTATGCAACTCCTGTCAGTTAAATAATTTGTTAAGCATCAAGAAACTGTGATGGGGATAATCCTAGATGGGCTAACATTTGCAGTAGTCCTCCACCTTTGTTCCTCCAAATATTTTGGACTTCAGCTCCCAGAATCCACCGTAACTGGCCATGCTAGCAGAAGTTTCTGGGAGTTGATATTCAAAACATTTGGAGGACCAAAGGTTGAAAATCCCTGGCTGGAATCTTCAAGACTTGTTAAAAATGCGCATGGGTTGTTTTTGTTTGCTGGTTTGTTTGTTTGTTTGCAAGGAAGCTATTTTTTATTTTTGCCAAACAGCAAACAGCCTTTCTCACAACTAAGAGACAAATGGTGCAATTATTCATTCTTGCCTACGAGAGTGAAATTGGTGAAGCTTTACATCCCTGGTTTGGAAGTTGCTGCTACTGCAAGGCGTAGCAGCAGGGATGCTGAGTTGAAAGTCCTACCGTCTCCTTGTCTACCTATTTGTAACTCAGCTGAGTTTGAGGAAAGGATGAGCAAATTCCAAAATTTGGAGCCCCATGCCGGACCTCAGAGGACCCTTACTGTGCCCTCCCTCTATTCCTTTCCTTTAGAGTTTAGACAAACCCTAAGAAATTTCTGCAGATGAGCAAGAGTTCGAGAGAGAGATGTCTCTCCCACAGTTCCAAGTGAAGGAGCCATGATGGTTAAAACATGAACACACAGCTATAAAAATGTAGTCCAGATGGCTGTTCTCTGTGCTGTTGTTGCACCTGAACATGTGAATTGACCAGGTGCTTGGAGTGGTGCACATGGCCGTTCCAAGACAGTCAATGGCCTGATTCACCCTTGCACACATGCACCATGCCACAGACTTCCAAGCAATGAACCCAGAGCGGTAAAATATGATCCCCAGCCAATAAAATCCATTGATGGCTTCTCAGGTCTTTAAAACAAGGTTGGCTGCAATTTCCAAAATGGCCACTAGAGGACTCCCTAAGACCATGGTTCATAGGACCAGATCAGAAATCCATTTTGGGATGCAGCAGCCTTAAGCATTCCACATCTGAAACTCTCATTGGAGGCAAAGGGATGGCAGTTCCTAGAGCAACTGAAGAAAATCTGGGAAGGGTCTCACCAGCTCCATCTGGGAACAGATCTCCTGCAAGAGACATTTCCCTCCTTCGCCCCAAATTAC
>NC_056529.1:842415-884978 GCF_019175285.1 Sceloporus undulatus | reverse complement strand
AGGCTTCTTTCTCTATTCTCTAAGACTGCATCCACACTGGAGAAAAACCTGGTTGCAGCGCTTTCCAGCATCTTGGCTCAAAGGCCATGGAATTCTGGGAGTTGGAGTATGTTGTGGGCCCACAATGAACTCCAACTCCCAGAATTCTATAGCCTTGAGCCAGGGCATGAAAGCAGTGCCAAAACAGTTATTCCTCCAGTGTGGATGCCGCCTTAAGTACCCAAACTCCTAGCCCAAGCAGGGTCCCTCCTTTGAGGATCTCTGAACTTGCATTGGTATGCATTGAACCTCTTCTACACATGATCAACTGTCTCTGCAAAACCTCTCACACAATGGAATAGTTTATTCCTGGCTAGCATACGGTGAGCGAGTTAAACAATAGTAAACCCTAATGACATCTCTGCTCTCACTTTTTGTTGTTGTTGCAAGGGTCAGAATCCTCTGAATCTCTCATGCAATGACATAAAGCCCTGGAAAACCACCTGTTTCATGCTGCCTGCCCTCACAGAGCAGGGAATGGCTGGGGAAGCAGGGGACATGGACAACGAACCCGATCGCCAACAACCATCCTGATGTCTCCCAGATGACCCCACAAGCTGCTGGGGGATGCTTTCATCATTGTGGCCATAGAGACACAGCCAGACCCTTCTCAAGCCGCATCGAAAAGGTGGATTTGCACATGGAGCAGAAGGCGAGATGGCGAGATGGTGCAATTGCATTTGCAGAACCTCTGCAAAGCAGGATCTCAGCCGCCTATTTAAGAGGACCTCAAGAGGACCATTGAGTCAACGTGCGATGCGGCAGCTAACAGGCAATGCCATTTTAGTCTGCATCAATAGAAGTATAGTGTCTGATCAGGGAATCATAGTGCCCATCTATTCTGCTTTGGTCAGGCCCCCCTGGATACTGTGTCCCGTTCTGGGCACCACAATTCAAAAAGGACATTGAGAAACTGGAGCCATGTGTCCAAAGAGGTCCACCAAAATGGGGGGTCTGGAAACCATGAAGCCCTATGAGGAGAGACTTGGGAGCTGGGATGTTCATTCTGGAGAAGAGAAGGCTAAGAGGTCATATGATGTAGCCCTGTTTTAAATTTGAAGGGATGTCATACTGAGGGGGAGCAAGCTTTTTTCGCTGCTCCAGAGATAGGACAAATGGCACTGGTTCAAAGTTCAAGAAGAGATTCCAGCTCAACATTAGGAGGAACTTCCTGACAATAAGAGCTGTTTGACAGTGGAACACACTCCTTCCTCTGAGATTTTGGTAAGTCTCCTTCCTTAAAGGTCTTTAAACAGAGGCTGGATGGCCATCTGCCAATGGAATGCTTTGATGGAGAGTTCCTGCATGGCAGAAGGGCTTGGACTGGTGGCCCTTCTTGAGGTCTTCTTCCAAACTCTACAATTATCTGATCTCTTTGTTTCTGCAAATGGAACTTAACATTTCTTTATTTCCTGACCCAGAAAGAGGGGGACCCATTTGCATGAATTCTTCCAGACCATCTGAATCGAGGGCAGCCACATCTTGACTAAATGCAGGCGGTGGACCAAATTGTCTTAATCCCCCCCCCCCCCCGTCTTGTATGATTTTAACACCTTTGCTGATGGAGAAGCCAGGGAGCTTTAGAAGCTTGCAAGACATTTTTGTATTGTTTGTATATTAAAATTCAGTTTATGATGTTAGAAAGTAATTTCCCATGTAATGTGTTTTTTTTTAATTTTTCAACCCAAGAAACAGTAATATTGTTTAGTATTCTGATAAAATTAAGTCCTTAAAAAAGCTTGCAATGTATTTTTTTCTCATTTTTGGCCCAATAAAGGTATTGCTGTTTGGTGGATTTTGGATGTTTTTGTACATTGCCACCTGGCCAATATGGCTCCCCAGATATATTTTAATATGGGGGGAAGGCATCCCCCCCCCATTAACCATTCCAGTCATAGTTCAAATCATAGTTAAATTTAGTGCTGCCTGGCACCTGATTCAATGGGTCTACTCTACATTGGGAGAGCCATCCACAATATTCCTTTCTGATAGAAGAACTGACCAGGACTTGGCCATGTTCCCACTAGAAAGTAGGTTCTGGACTGAAGATCATAGAATCATAGAATCCTAGAGTTGGAAGAGAGCGCAAGGGCCATCCAGTCCATCCCCATTCTGCCATGCAGGAACTCTCCATCCAAGCATCCCCACTGACAGATGGCCATCCAGCCTCTGCTTAAAGACCTCCAAGGAAGGAGACTCCACTACACTCAGAGGGAGTTTGTTCATCTGTCGAACAGCCCTTACTCTCAGGAGGTTCCTCCTAATGTTGAGCTGGAATCTCTTTTCCTGGAGCTTCCATCTATTGCTCCAGATCCTAGTCTCTGGAGCAGCAGAAAACAAGTTTGCTCCCTCCTAATATGGAATCCCTTCAAATACTTAAACAGGGCTATCTTATCACCTCTTAACCTTCTCTTCTCCAGACTAAACATCCCCAGCTCCAAGTCTCTCCTTATAGAGCTTCATGGTTTCCAGACTCGTCACTGTTTTAGTCGCCCGCCTTTGGACACATGGCTCCAGTTTCTCCACAAGATGTTTTTGTTGGGTTATACATCTTAGGGGTCCTTGAACTTACTGTCGCATTTCATTCCTTGGTGGATGAGTCCATACAAGAGGGACCCACAATGGTCGCAGAAAGTGGGGCTGGAATACGTGTGGATTTTGAACTTGTGTTTGCTCCGGGGGTCCTGCAAAGGAGAACAGAAACAACCAAAGGGAAAGACTGGTTAACCACAGATCACGCAATTAAGGTTCAACCTAGATATACATATTGATAGAAATAACCATCATGATTGTTGTTGTTGCTATTACTCTTGGTATCAACAGGTTTCAGTCCAAACTTTTGGATGGAAGTTTGGACCACCAATCTTTCAAAGCCTATCCAAGAACTTAGGGACTATGAAGTATGGTCAGACAGTGTGCTGTTATCTATCAAAGGACTGTTGACAAGGCTTCCACAAATACAGCCATAGAGGAAAAAGGCTGGTGCAGACATCCCCAAACTGTGCAGCTATATAGGGACATTTTTCTTTCATAGAACCATAACCAGATGTAAGAGACATTTATGGCTGTCAGTAAGTTAAAGGGTATCATTTTTGGCTGCAGCAGTAACGTTGCGCTTGCAGTGCTAAAAATGCTAGTTATTTTTGTATTGTGAAAATGTTGTAATTGGTCGTAATCACACTGTTTCATTAGGAGGGCAGCATGAGCTTTTGCAGAATGGTTGCTATTTGTGCTGCAGTGATGAAGTTCAGGGTATTCCTGCATTTGTTTGGATTCACTGCCCCAAAATCTGGAAAGTTGCTTGCTGGATGATAGAAATAAAGGAGAGAGCACCAGAGACTGAAATAACTTAGTTCTGGTCATTAAGACTAGAGAGACTCGAGTTCAAATGCCTCTCTGGCTACATAAAACTCATCTTAGGCTCCTACTGTCTCATTGCCTCTTGTTGGGAGGATGAAGTTGGGGGTAAGTCATTGTATGGAGTCCTTGGAAAAGATAAAAATTGTGCAATCAAGAGAATAAGAAACGCTTCATGAGCAAAGGGGGCTTTAAAAGAAGAGGAGGGAGCCAGACCCATTCCCTGGCCTTCTGTTACTTATCAACTACAGGTGCATTCATCAGTGCAAGGCGCGCCTCTCTCTCTCTCCGATAGTGAGTGCCATGAGCCAAATGAAGGGAGCGTCGCTTAATTCAATCTGCTTCAGTGCAAGGTATCAGCTGAGGCTTTGGCAAAGTTAATTGCATGGGAAACGGGGGCTCTGACCCAAAGGAAACATCTTTCAAACCTCATAAATCCTCAGAAGATGCTCCTTTTAAGACCTTGGCCGACAGCTGGATAATGAGGAGATGGAGAAAGTGGGGGTTAACCACAATTAACCTGCTTTTGATGGTCCTCCCAGCGCTAAAGAAACCCTCATTAAGTGATGGCGTGCGTGGATAAAACCCAAGAACAATGGTATCGCTTTTCTAGAAGAGTTTCTAAAGCTTGCGTGCCCATTGCAAACCATACCCTCCAATTGTTCCAATTTTCTAGCTGCTTTTAAAATGTTCACATTTCTCACTCCTCCCTGTTAGAGTTAGAATTAAAGATATTTTAATGTTTCGATAAGTTTGCCAACCCCAAAGCAGCTGTCCAAAGGGCTGACCCTATTCTGTGGGGACTGGTCCCTTTAGTACGAATAGCAATCAGGAAACATGATATTGGGACATTAAGTACTTTGTGTTGTTTACCTGTGTTTCTTTCATATGCAATAAAATGTATACAGTTGGCCCTCCATATTAATGGATTATTTATGCATGGATTCAAGCATCCATGATTTGAAAATATTTAAAAATATATATATATACATTCCCAAAAGCAGGCCTTGATTTTGCCATGTTACATAAGGAATACAATTTTGCTATCCACTGCATTTAATGGGACTTAAGCATCTATGGATTTTGGTATCCATGGAGGGTCCTGGAACCAAACCCCAGCAGATACCAAGGTCCCACTGTATAAAGAAATGCTTTTCTACAATGCAAAATGGGCTTCCGTCCCCCTCCAGCTCCTCAATTTTGGCAGTCCCTGTGCCAGGGCAGCCAACTGCCATGCCCCCATTCTGCCCAGTTTGCCCACTCTCCCTCTGAACCAAAGCAACCCATGCCTCCTCTTTCTCTCCATTTTCCCACGGCTCTTTCTCTCGCACCCTCCAGCCGGCTGGCTCTCGTGCGCATTTGGCCTGATTTGCCCTGATGTTTCCCATCACAGCCCTTCATGTTCTGCTGCAGTGCTGAGTTATTTATCTCCTTGGCACCAAAAAAGAAGAAGATGCTCCTGGAGGCGACAGCCATACAAAGGCAGCTGCAGCGCCTGGCCTGGCATTTGGCTCGCCGGCTGCAAGGCTGGGACCAAGCAAAAGGTTACCTTTTCTCCAAGGGACAGGGCAAGCTCAAGTCTTCAGGGAAGGGATGGAAGTGGAGGGGACACAGCATCCAAGCCAGGGAACGGAATTATTAAGGTCTCTGAACATAAGCAGAGTGATGTTTGAACACCTCTGGATGCACACCATGCCTCTGCTCACATTTGGGATGAAGCAGGAAAATTTTGGTCCTATTGTCGTGTACCTTCCAAGTCATTTCCAACTTATGGCGGCCCTAAGGCAAGCTTATCCTGGGGTTTTCTCGGCAAGATTTATTCAGAGGAGGTTTGCCATTGCTTTCCCCTGAGGCTGAGAGAGTGTGACTTATTGCCCAAGGTCACCCAGGGCGTTTCTTGGATTGATACCCTGGTCTTCTCAGTTTTAGCAATTCCATTTTTTAGGAGAAGCAGTGCATTCTTTGTGGCCATCTTGGTGATGATGGACTGTAAATCTTGTTGATGGGGAGGTGTCACCCAATGCCATCTGGAGGGCCACAGTTTGAAAGGATAAGGGTCTCACAACAAGCCAGGGTTTGTAAGCCAGCGGCAAACCAGCACTGCTTTTTCAGACTGCAGTTTGTGCTCCGTTAAGAAATCACAGCTTGTTCACACACAACAAGCCAGCTGCCAACAAATCACACTACAGTTTGTTTTAGAGTGTGCAAACTGAAAACACGGCCATAGCTGTGGTAGGATATATTTCAGGTTCGTCACGGCCTATTTTATAATTTTTATCCCAATCTCCCTCAAACAGGGACAGTTGCCAAATTCTAACAGTAAGGAACAGGATGCAGAGGCATCTTGAAACAAAGTGGCATGAAACTGGATTAATTCCGTAGTGCAGATGCAGCCTGGGAAGGAATCCTGCCTGCCAGTTATGGCTACCAGTCAGAGTTGGTGCTCTTAGGCCAGATGGACTCCCAAAATTTTAAATCAGGATACGGCGGATTCCTCTGACCTGACCCAGCATAGTATCTGCAAGGCAGCAAAGAGTAAAGGAAGGCTGATGTGGGATCAAGGAAATGCTTCCATTTTGGAGAGAAAGTGTTTGGTTGTGCCACAGATGAGATGCCTACATGGGCATCCTTGCTGAATAAAGACGAAGGGAGACAATTAACCCAGAGCAATTGCCAATCAGACGAAAAGCACAAATGTGCAGATAAAACATTCATGTCCTGACACCTCCCCATCACAAAGCAACCATAAAACAAAATATGATATCCCCTTTGGACGTATAACAAAACATCCGCCTCTCGGAGTGAAACGGCATTCCTCATAATGGGCCATCATCCCTCAAGGCAGCCGAAATCAAAGCTGACAAGATATTTAGCCCAAGAGCAAATCTGTCAGGCACCGCAGCTGCAAGAGAAGCATTGCGATGCTGGCAGGGAATGCTTCAAAAGGGCCAGCAGTAATTCTCTCCACGGCTCCGGCCCTTTTTCATAGGACAGCACTCTGCCAAAAAAGATTTGCCCCATTTATGAAGGCAAGCTGATTAATCCATCGACAGGCCCAGCCACAGAATGAACAGGGAGACTGAAGCTACAAAACCCAGGTGTTCCCTTCAAAGATTATATGTATGTATGTATGTATGTATGTATGTATTGCACTCAGAAATTAATAATTTCCATAGGGTTTCCCCCCCTGTTGCATTAGATTTACATTTGCAAAGTCACTACTCGTATTTTGAAACCTTTTGGATTCTTCTGTGCAGAAACAGCTCTGCAGGAAATAGTTATCTTCTGCACAAAATGCACTCATTCCCAACAGATTTCTTTTGGCATGGAAAACATATGTTCTGTATGGGGAAACCATGTGTATTTCTGCACTCAGGATGTCCAAAAGTTGCACTTTGTGTTTGTGTGTCAAGAGACACAAGTACTAATGTACCTCCGCACATGGGCCCACGTCTTGAGACCTTCTCCATCCCTGAGAGGAAGGCAATGGCAAACCCCTTCTGAACAAGTTTTTCCCAATAAAACTTTGTGACAGGTTCATCTTAGGGTTGCCATAAGTGAGAAAATGATGTGAAAGCACACAGCGGCAAGTCATTGCAAGAGGCAACTCGACTCAAGAACATACAATTTTGCAAGGGATTTCTGAAAAATAAAAGCCACAAAAACATTCATGGAATATTCTGTTAAGAGAAAAATCAAAAGAGTAATAAAACAGACAGAAATTCCAATCCGTAAGGAAATATTTTTAAGGTGCGAATTGATAAGGACTTAACTGTCTTAGCTATGCTGTTTTTTGTTATAAAGTTTTGTTTTGTTATATGGTTTATCTTGTATTATGATTTGAAGAGGATGGATGATGGAATGTATGTTTATATGTATTTAGATGTATTTTTAAAAAATAGCCTTCAAATTTAAAATATCCACACAGCTGAAACAAATAATGCAAAGCCCTGTTTTACCCAACAAAAGGAAAAATGCACAACTTAGGCGGCACGCACAAATCAAGTTGCACATTTAAGAAGGCTTATGAAATGCATGCACAAAAAATGCTTTCACAATATAAACACTCAGAGCCCAACACAAAAGGAAAAGAAAGAGAGGTGGATTTTGGGGAACAGAAACAAACATGACTGGTTTTGCAACCAAATCATGACTGCATTTCGTATCCCTCTTCCGGAGCAGAGGCATCCTTGGAGCATAGCTCCTTGGAAACCTGAAAGCCCTGATCTGACAGTGTTTTTCTCTCCTATTTCCTGGCTCTAAAACCTGGGATTGTGTGGTTCTTTTTCTCTGGAGAGAGCGGAGGAGAAGAAATGAAGCACACCTTCCCTCTTCCCAATTCATCCCCAGCATCCCTGTCCCAACCTTCCTAGATGGCCAAAATAAACCCTTCCTTCCTTCCTTCCTTCTCTCCTCACCCTTCTTCTTCTTCTCACTCAAAAGTAGCCTTGACAGAGAGACTTAGTCAGGTCAGAACGAAAATGGAAGTGACGGCCTGTCGAAACCACTCTGCTTTAGGAGGGTTACAGGTTTGCACAGAATCCACATGGCGGCCGTTGGCCATGCTTGCGCACCCGTTTAAAGGGAGACACTGAGCATTGGCGCAGGTTGGCTGAAAGGGATAGGATGCTTTCCTTGGCTATAGGTCACCTGCTGGAGGACTTAAAGATGGCAGCACATGCGCTGGTCACCTCAAGGCTGGACGGCTGCAATGTGCTGTACATTGGGCTATCGCTGTACCAAGTTCAGAGGAGGAGAAGGAGGAGAGAAAAGGTTTTAACATTGGATTGGGGAGTGAAGAAAGTGGAGAGAAATAGGGTGTTTGGTGGTCAGAGAGATCCAGAGGAAGAGGATGGGGAGAAACAGTTGAGTATACAGTATAAGGAAAATATCATCATCATCATCATCTTTATTACTGTTCATTGTTGTTTATTACTGTTCATTGTTGTTTTTGTTGTTGCTAACTGTCCTCGATTTGATCTCAGCCCATAGCAACTGTATTGGCCCATATATAAGTGGACCCTGGATTTTAGAGTCAATTTTGGGGCATAAATTTTTTGACAGATAGTCGAGTATATAGAAAAATATCACCATCATCACCATCTTACAGTAATGTGTGTCAGTTTTTGGCACCAAACGAAATCTTGGGCATGCCTGGAATAATCGCAATTTTCAGCTTAGAAAAACTCAGAGTAGGAAAGAGCCATGCGTGAGAAATAAAAGAAAGGCGGAGAGACTACGCTGCAACTATTTGAAGCCGCTACTCTCTGTAAGCAACTACTGGTAGCTAGTTCAGCATTTGCAGGGCATTTTCTCTGACAGTCGGAGCAGAGCAAAGCAACCGTGACCCTCAATCCAGCTGCACAGACCAAGGCAAAAACAGACTCCAAGTATTTCTTCTTCTTGGTCTGCTTGGACTAAAGCCCTTAACTTCCTTCACTGCCCTTTCATAAAACTAATTTTCTTTTACAGAGACGCTGCCAAGTCCCTGCAACTGTGTGTCAGGAGTGTGTTTGCAAAGGAGGCTTGCGCTGGACAGACCTCACGCAGATGGAGCCCAATGCCTCCCTCCATCTCAACCTTGCAAAAGCGGGCTGACATGACACTTCAAAGGACAACAAAAGGCTGGGGAAGCTGGATTTCCCCCCCCCCCTTAAAAAAGAAATCATTGCAAGAGGCTTAGTTTTTCTTCTTCTTCCCCTTAATGCACTAAAACGCTTAATTTCCAGATTTGTATAAAAGAATTCTTTCCCTGAAGCAGCATCTAGGATGACGGTCAGAGGAGATGAAAGCTCCTTCCTTGACCATACAAATCACCATTTTCAAGGGAAGAAAGTCCTCTCCAAGGGGAAAGCTCAGTGTCCACTTTGATCAGGTTGGGGGAAAGTGCAAATAAAGACCCCTGAACAAACTTTGGCCAAAAGAATAATGATCTTCCATTTTGATCATGGAACAGACTCCCTCGAAAGTAGTGCTGCCAGGTTTCCAAAATAGCAACAGCCAAATGCATGACCTCCGGGGTTGAGCATCAGGAAGGAGCTAATAGCAAGTTTGCATTCTCCCTAAATACCAAACAAAAGCACTGGGTTCAGTTCACTTAGCCCTGTGTTTCCCTGTAAAAAAATGAACATATTGTGCCCATATTAGTAAATTACATGATGCGCACATTTCTCTGTTTATGCCAGGTCCATAGCCTACAAAATGGGGAGGTTTTGGCACTGCATTAGTCAGTATGAAAGGAAAAGGTTTCTGACACTCAAATAGGGGACATCCCTTGCACAGTTGGAGTGTCCCTTATCCGGAATTCCTAAATCTGAAATACTCCAAAATTGTCCACATGGATAGCTGAGATGTGACCCCTTTGCTTTCTGATGGTCCAGCATACACCAACACAGGGCTGCAACTGACATGGCTCATTGCTATGGAATCCTGGAATTTGTAGTTAAATCCCAGCATTCCATAGCATGGAGTCACGACTGCTAACGCAATATCAAACTGCATTGTTTTTGCAGTGCAAACACAGCCTCAAAAAGTATTTCAGTAAAGATCCTTGGTGCATTCACCTGGACCTTTGCAATAACTCACGCATTTTGGTTTCTGGACCTGCCTCAGCTGTATAAACCACTTTGGGTTTGCTGTCAGTTTCATTTCCCATTAACGTCCTTTGTTTTGCTCTGTAGCCTTTTTTTCATTTTTGTGTCTTATTTCACGTTTATATTGTTTTGATGCTCCTTGGTTGTAAGCTGCTCAGGGAACATAATGTTACGGGACAGCAGGCCCATGTTGATCATAAATGAAGAAATAATCCAATAATCCTCAAAGGGAAAACGGGGGCGAGGCAGGCACTTTGGGCTCCTTGCATGCAACTTCCGCAAGGCTGAATCCCACAACAACAACCTCCCCATTAAATGCCACCAGTTCCAACCCTTGGAATAAAAACAGGGCTTTGTCTCCCTCTTCTTTGGTCGATTATATAATCTCAGCTATGGCATGGAAGACACCCACAACCTGTGGAGGATTTAGATCCCCTTTTCGTGCCAATCTAGGAGCCCAAAGGGTTTCTATAGCAATTTTATACTGGTTTTTGTCCATCTGCTAGGCTGCATCCGCACTGCAGAAATAATCCATCACTTGAACCGCCATGACTCAATGCTAAGTTTGAAACAACTTAGTCACACAACAGCGACAAGTATAGTGTGTCAATGGGAAGAAAATAAATATATATTATATACATTGTCCAAATGGTAAGACAGTAGCTTACTTTGCTTTGTTCTGTTTTTGTGTGGGTTAATGAAAGTGGAGACTTTTATATATACATATATTTAAAAATGTAATTATCTGCACCTAAAGTTGGGGAAGAACAAATCAAGGCATTTGTGCCTGGAGGGCTGAAGCTCTATTAATTTTTCTCATTTCGTACCTGGCCCACTTTGCTGCAATGCAGTGTTCAGCCTTTGAGTCCCAGCAAGGAGAAAAGGGGGATTTTGGGGGGTTGGTTGGAGACACTTGCAACATCAGAAACAACCTCTGAATCCTCCCTGTTTCCTGAGGAACGCCAGCAGGCCTTTGCCTCTGCCTCTTTCCCCATGAAAAATTCATCCATGCCAGCTGGTCTCCCTTCGGCACAAGGGCTTCCCACAGTTATGGCAGAAAAGGTTCAAGCTGCGCAAAAGGATTGGCACGGTGGCACTAATGGGAGGCAGGTCTTGCGCTCTTGGCTCTCAGCTCAGCCTCAAACCGGGTAGAAAGTCTCCAGTGTTTGAAGGAGAGAAAACCCCTGATCCACCCAAATGGACAGGAGTTTGAATTTTGGGTGTCCTCCCATTCTTTGCAGGCGGTTGCATGGTTTGATGCAACCTCCAGAAACCAAAGAGCAGCCAGTTACCATCCAAGTATATTTACCTGCTATTAAGTACCCAACTCTGCAGGAACCATCAGGGTTTCGTAGTGCAAATCTTTGCATGTGGAGTTGCACCTCGATTGCATTGCACAACCCTTGTGTCCAACGGCAACCTTGTGCAACTGAATGTGCAACCCAAAGAAGCATTTGCATCACACTTTCCAATGGTCCCCATATCGCAGTTAATCCTCTTCCGTCCCACTTTTTCAGCTGCTTTTAAAATGTTCCCATTTCTCTCTCCTTCTCTCCCCTCTTGTCCTCAGCTTCCTTCAGTTGCTGCAAACTGAGTTCAAACTGCAAAAGCATGTTGCATTCATTTAACTCAGCAGATTATTATTATTGTGGTCTGCTACATTTTTAAAAAAATTAGTAGCCTTGTTTTAAATGTGCTTTTAACTGTTTTAACCATAGATTGTTTTTTTAAGTTATTAAATTCTTTTTTTTTTTTAATTGTAAAATAAGATGCTAATTTAATCTTGTTTTAAGCTTCTGGAAGCCACTTTGGAGGATCCCATTCTGGGAGAAAGGCCAGGTATAAATCCAATAAATAAATAAGCAACCTTTGCACATGGATTTGAAAGATGTAAAAAATGCAAAGAGAGGAGGAGGAGGAGAAGTCACAATGCAACGGAACAAGGGGAAATGAAGGAGCGTTTAAGGCTAAACTTTTCAACGCACCATCTGACATTGCGGTTCTTTCCCCAACAATGAAACTGCTCAGCGGCTGGTTATTTCGGGGCTAGAGGATGCAAAATGGGAGCGATGCAAAGCGACCCAGTTCTTTCCCAAAAGACGGCGACGGCGACATATGGCCTGGCATGCCACGGACCCTGTCCGAGGGGCAAGCAAGGGTTGTCTCCCACCGAGCAGGTCTGCTCAGCCCCAGAGCCACGGCTGTGATAAATAAAGGAGGACAAGACTGCTGCAACCCAAATGCAGCCAGAGACACAGGAATGAGGGAATTGTGTTGCTGCACAAACAGCAAAAGAAATGGAAATGGTTCACCCTCAACTCAGCTGCAAGAAGAAACTTGTGCTGGAGAAGGTTCTTGAAGAAATTTTGGAAGAGGGATGGCGGGCATGACCCATCATTCAGCCCATGGAAACAAATGGGCATTTATTACTGCTGTTTTGCAATTGTTATAATAGACTCATAGACAGTCCTCTGTTGTGTAGGAATCCACAGCTAAAGCACCACTGAAAGACGTTCACCCAAACCCTATTCAAGACCCTATTTAAGTTCCTTCAGGCTGACTCTGGCTGAGGCCCCGTTGTTGAATTAATGCAGTTTGACACTGCTTCAGCTGCATGGCTTCATCCTAAGGAATCCTGGGATCTATTGTTTGTTGTGGCACCTTCTGACAGACGTCTAAATAGCCCATAAAACTACAAATCCCCAGACTCTAGAGCACTGAGCCATGGCACTCAAAACAGTGTCCAACTGCATTAATTCTGCAATGTTGATGCAGTCTAGTAGATCTCTGCACAAACCTTGCCAAGGTAAATTTCATGACAGGTTTGCTTTAGGGTTGCCATAAATTGGAAATGTCTTGAAGGCACACAACAACAACAACAACAACAACAACTGTGAAGCAGCACAAAACAAGCTCATTTCATCTTGCACATCTTGGCATCCAGGGACTACAGTGTCTTGGGAGCATTTAATGCTGATGCGGAGAAACATTGTCATTTGTCATATAAATAAATCCTATTATTATTATTATTATTGGGATGGATTTCCTGCATGATCAAGGGTTTTGCATGCAAATTGACACTCTCTTCCTGGCAACAAAACAGGGAAATCCAGGACCAAATTTGGAGGATACCATTCAAACCAAAACTCAAAGTGGATTCATCGTCCCACTGATATGGGAGCCACCAGACATTATTGGGAAGGGGCTATATATATACATATGTGTGTGTCCACATTTCTAGTTGTGTCCAGACACTTCAGTTTATCGAAACATTAACACACATAAAGTTGCAAAATTCCCCCAAAGCCTGGGGTTGGGGAAGTCCTAGATGCTGCCCATTCAGCACCATTATGCAGCCGGACTTCCCTCCGTTCCAACTCAGGATGCTGAGAAATCATGCCTTTCCAAACTTTGCAACATTACCAAAGGCACTTCCAATCTGCCGCTTCTCTTTTTAGTTTTATTGTTATCTGTATGTATATAGTACAAATGAGAAAAGAGATTAGGATGAACAGAAAAGCATGTGTAAGAGGGTATGAAGTAAGTGAGAAGCTGAGAGGATGTGAAGATGGAGGTAGAATGAAAGGAAGGGAGAGAGTCAGTGGAAGGATTAGAGGAGAGGAAGTGAAGGAGAGAAGGACAAGTAGAAGAAAATGGAAAGGATGAGAAGAGTTTGGAAATGAAAGAAGGGAGAGAGTATATACATTCAACAGGAAGGAATTGAAGTTTCGATAACACACAATGCAGAATGTATTTGGAGATATAGCTGACTGAATAAGATGAAGACCGATTAAGATCTATGTAAATAAATTGAGTGAGCAGACGTTTGCAAAATGCAAAATGCAGTGCTGTGCCCTGCTTCTTTTTTTAGGCGGAGGCTGAGGGGTTGTTCTCACTTACGATTTACAATGATTTAAAATACACTGGTTTTGGTAAAACCGATTCAAAATAACACGGGTGTTATCCCGTGTTCCAAATCGCTTTTTCCCCCTTTGTTCTCATGTACCAACTGAATCGCTGTAAATGATCCGCTTTCATTCCTATTCAAGAATGAATTGGTGTATATATAACCCGGTTATAGCGTTATTTCATTTGCACTCGCCTTTTTCGGCTGTCAATCAAAGCGACGTCATCATGACGTCACATTAATTCGGAGTAACATACACCGATGTAGCCTGTACCTGCGTTCCCACTACCTGGCCGTTTTTAATTCGTTATACATTTTGCGTTTTTTTTAAAGAGCCAATCAGGAGGCACTTATTCGTCCTCTTCTGTGTCTCCCCATATTAACTGCCATAACTCAGTGCTAGGGAATCCTGGGAATGGTAGTTTATTATGGCACCAGCACTCTCTGGCAGAGGAGGATAAATGTCTCACAAACACAACAAACACAACCATCCCACAGTTCCTCTGGAAAGATTCGCTTTGGCCGCCCCATGGGGAGAGAATCTTTGGGGATTGCTCCCTGGGCTGTCTTGGGAGCCATGAAGCAGGGATTTCCTGCAAAACCCATCCCATAGTTCCTCTGGAAAGAGCTTCGATTCCCCAAACAAATATACATTCATATGCATATATATATATACATGCGTGCAAACACACACAAATATGTATGTGTGTATATACCTATATGTTTGTGTGTGTGTGTGTTTATATATATATATGCATGTGTATGTGTGAGTATTCATATATAAACATGTGTGTGTGTGTGTGTGTGTGTCTGTCTGTCTGTCTGTCTATCTATCTATCTATCTATCTATCTATCTATAGTGTGTGTGTGTGTGTGTGTGTGTGTGTGTTTGCCAAATCGGATCAAGGAGGAGAAGGCAGTGGGTTTAAGTGGGTAGAGACTCTGCATCCAAAGCCCAAGGTTGGAATACACACACACACACATCCAGGGTTTCCTATGTCTCCCCAGATTCTGTTTGGGAAAGAGAGAAAGAAAGGCTCTATTTCCCCCCAGATTGCTGTGCATCCAGCCTCTCTCCATTACAAATGGTGTTCAATGGCTCTCCTCACACAGAGGGGAGGTTGCAATCCACCGAGGGAAAGTCTATGCGAATGGAAGAAAATGGCGCTGGCGATGCAGAAAGAGACCAAGAGAGTGACACCCCCAGGCCAGCCCATCGCGCTCCGCTCCTCCCATCCAGTTAACCTAATTCAGAGGCTGAATCGTTCCTATTTAAATACTCTGATTCCTATCCCGAATCAAGGAATAACCCTAAGCGTAACCCTTCTATTTTTTTACGCCGGTTTATAGGCCTCTGACCCGGATTAAATGTTATAAATCGAATCAGGTTTGAATCGTAGTAGAAACGATATCGGGTTAATCTAGAACTGTTCTAGAGTTAATTCGGGTTTCAGTAGGAATGCTAGACCTTGGATTTGATTTGTAAACCGGTGTATAAGCCAGTGAGAACAACCCCTGAGGTTTGCTGACGGAGGTTACTTACGTCCGAAGCAGGACCCTTGTCCGCACCGGGGCAGGAGAAAGTGACGAATTCATGGCACCTTTTGTGGACAACAAAGCAGCAGACTGCAATACAAGAGAAAGCAAGGGTTAATGGGGAATTGGCACAAATGCACCGAGGTCATTAATCCAGAACATTGGAAGCACTTCCACAGGACTCCTGCCAGTTCGCCTCCCGAAGGACGGAGCATTACTTTGCGCTTAACGCGGCTGAGTAAGGCATGACTCATTGCTTTCCTATTGTTAAATACATAAAGAAAAGTGTGTTCTTAATTACTGCACGTTAATAGGATTATGTGTGGCTTTTATGAGCCCTACGTAGGAAGGCCGGTCATTCCCAAACAAAAGCTCAGAAGTCCATCAAATGGAAGAAAATTAAAACAAAGATCTGTGGGTGCTCATGGCCACAAAGTCTGGACCATCATCTGGGGATGATGGGACGCATGCAGTCCTCCAGATGAAGTGGGACTTTGCCCACTTCAAGTGTTTTTAAGGACAGTTTTTGTCTGCAAAGAGGTCTAAGGCTGCATCTGCACTGCACAAATAATGCATTTTGACACCATGCTAACTGCCATGGCTCAATACTATGGGATCTTGGGAATAATAATAATAATAATTAAATTTATAGCTTGTTATGGCACCAGAGCTCACTGAGAGAGAAGGCTAAATATAAGTCCCAGAATTCCATATTGTGGAGCCATGGAAATGAAAGTGGTGTCAAACTGCTTTATTTTTGTAGCGCAGATGCAGCCTGAGACATCTGCTGTTCTGAACCAGAATGGGATGCAGTTTGCTAGGCTTCCAGTTTGCTTGCAAAAACTGCCAGGCACCACTTTTATAAGATCAGCTTTATTGGTGGCAAATGGGACGCAGCAGACAGTTTACAATGGAGGCAACATCACAGGCCTTTAGCTGGTGGGTTCCAGCATGCCCTCTCCAGCAAGTGGTAAAACTGGGTCCCTAAAACATGAATTTATCCCAAGGCCAGCATCTCAGAACCCCTCGGCTGGATGATGGGTCCTCTGGGCAAGGGCACCCATAGTCCCAGGCAACTGGATAATGGATCCCAGGGCTAAAGAGAGCAGAAAAAAAGGAAGGAAACTATAAGGGCAGTACAAGAAAGTTGCTAACAGGAGGCCTGTCCCAGCTGCCTTGGCCCCATACTGCGGGAAGGGCAGGAGATGAATTACTCACAGCAAACACACACCAAGCAAACAACCAGAATTCAGGAACCCATCGACCTGGGGACAGTCCCCCTCCCCACACTCACTCTTCTTTTAACAACATTTTGATTTAATGTTTGCAATATGATTGTTTGTTTAACTATTTTTGTTTTAAACTTTCTAATTAGCCTATGTTTTCAATGTATTTCTCTTTACCGTGGGTCCTTGGTATCCGCTGGTATTTGGTTCCAGGAGTTCTTTGGATACCAAAACCCATGGATGCTTGTCCCATTATAAACGATGGTGTAATGAAATAGTGGCCCTTCCATAAAATAGCAAAACCAGGGTTTGCTTTTTGCAATTAAAAAAAGAAAAGAAATTTTCAGATTGTGGATCAGTGGGTGCAAAATCTCTAGATACAGAGGACTGGTGGTGATGTCTATTGTGACCTGCCTTTGGTCCTAAGTAAATAAGTAAATGCAACTTTGTTTTTTGAACCAAGGCTTCTTTGGCCACAGAAAAGGCTTCCTCGCTCGAACAGCACTAGCCGGGCAGTTGCCAATTCTTGCTGTGGCGATGGAGCTGACACCGAGATGGCTGTCAGAGTTCAGCCAAGCCCCCTGTTTGATATTACAGCCTCTCTCCCCGTCCATGTGCTTAAGCTTCAGTTTCAAAGTTTAATTATTAAGCAAGCCATGAAATATACATGTGGCTCTTCGCACCTCGCAGCCTTTGGGTGGTATCCCAGAGTCTATGGCACTTTTTGCTGAGGAGAGGAAAATAACTGGGCGCCCGGCAGCATCCAAATGTTGCAAGGCACTAACCTGGAAACGGTACCCCTTTTTGCACCCTAGCTGACTTTGAATAATAAAGTATCCAATTTAAAATTTGCATAAATTTAACACATGCATTTTAAAGAAAATAAAACCATCTGCACAAACACACACCAAACTTTGAACCCAGTTGCCAGGTTGGCACAGCTACTCTGGTTTGACCCATCAGTAGGGTTGCCGGTTTAGGATCCTCACAGGCCATGAGGTTTCCAGGCCAAAACCTGAAACTTAGGGGTGGCTTGTGGTGATATCATTGTGTGATGCATTAAGTACCAAACCAAAGCCTTGTAAATTGTAGTACGGTGCTGCTTTCCTTTCTTGGCTGGAGGTTTGCACCCAGGCCTTTCTTCTTCCCCAGAGCAGAGCAAACCAAAAGAGGAGAATCTTCAAAGACCCACAAAAACTGGAGATTCGGGGCCAAACCCTGAGATCTGGCAATCCCACCCCGCGGCCAGACCAGTTGCCAGCCAAAGTAATTGCCACAAAGCTGCAGTGAAGCCACTCTCCTGACAGCCTGCAGGGATTGATTGGGAGCATTTAGCCTTTCCAGCGCAATCGATGGCCACACAGATTGTTCTGTCCATAATGCAGATCACTGAGAAAGGGAATAGTTTCATTTGCAAAATGAGATCCCATTGCAAAACGAGGCATCTTGGCCCAGCACTTGCAGCTGGAGGGATTCTGCAGGAGTCATGGCTGCTGAGTTGGCTCAAAAGGGTAAGAGGGCACAAGCCAAAATATTAAGACGGAGTGAGAAGTGGGATGCTTACAGCTGCATACGATTCTTTAGGGGGTCTAAAAATTCCCAATATTTTCCCCATTCCTATTCCACAGTTTATGTTAGGTGAGAGACAGAGGATGACCCCCTTAACAGCCACACTTGCTGAAGAGATGCGTTTTTCAGATGTCACAGACCTAAGATTAGCAGACCTCAATTCTCATGAAAGGAGAGGGAGACCTTCCAGGATTAAGGCCTCAAGCTCTTTGGGGCTCTGAATGTCATTGCCAGCTGCTTGCATCCATGCATCTCTGGCTGGACTGAAACAGATGCCCCTTTCCCCCTCATTGCAGCCACCTGAGCTTTCAAAGAGAGTTGTCCCTCACCAGCCACAAAGCCCTGGCACTTAATGCCACTTTGATAAAGTTGGTAGATGCCAGCTGACTTCTTTCTCTCTTTTGCAAGCTTTTATCTGGGGCACGCTTTTGTTTGAAAACTGCCAGAGTCACCTCCAAGGCTGGCTGTTCAGTCTCAGTTTCAATTAGCCACACTTGCTGGAGAAATGCGTTTTTCAGATGTCGCAGACCTAAGATTAGCCCTGTTAATAATGACAGAGCCGAGTGTGGGAGCCGCTGGAAAGGAGGACAGAACGAAACTGACAGCTGCATTCATCACAGCCCCAGCTGTGTCTCAATGAGGGATCCATCCATTTCCAAGCCACGCCATACCAGAAGTCATGTGCGAGAGGCACATGTGGAAGAACCGTACCAGCACATATTTGGATGGGATGGGATTTCCCAAGATGGCCTGAATGTTTAGGAAGAGGGGCACTGCCTTGCTAACCCTTCTCTCCAACCAGCAGGAGGCTTTCAAAGAACACTTAAGACTGCAGTGGGCACTCATCATGGTTATGGATGGGGGGCACATCATGCCCAGCTCCCTCCTTCAAAATTGGTAAAACAGTTGCATCCAAATGCTTTTTAGTGCCAACACCAGAACCACTACACCCTGCTGGCTCTCTATTAAAATCATAAAAATGCCATTAGAAAGAGAGCCAATACGTGGATCAAATATGATGTCCTCTTGATAGATACAAAGGGGAAAATTAAGAGAAAAAGAGAATTATCTAAAAATCCTACACAGATGGTATCTAACTGCTTCCAGACAATCCAAGATGAAAGTGCACTCCGATGGTAACTGTTGGAAATGCAAGGACAAAATTGGAACCATGCGCCACATATGGCGGCAATGCATAAAGGTCAACAAATATTGGCAAAGTAGACATAAAACAATACAAGAAATCTTTCAAATAAACATCCCTCTCCGTCCAGAATTGTTCCTATTAAACATTGTGGATGTGATACAAGCTCAACTGTCTCATAATCAAATAAGTGTAATCCTATATATGACGACAGCTGCACGCATGGTCTATGCCAGATATTGGAAGCCAACGACAATGCCCTTTATAGAAGAGTAAAAACTAAGAGTACATGAGTTTGCAGACTGACTATGTATTCTGAAGGGAAAACAAACCAAGGATTTGAGACTACATGGGAAAAGGTTGGAAAACTGTGGTATTAGGAATATGTTTAAACCATGGCACAAAACCAGTGACGCAGGACTTCAATTAGATAACTATATTATATGATTATATTGAAATGGAACCATGCTTTAGTTGATATGACATTTATTTTATTTTATTTTATTTTACTTTATTTTCCATTAACCCGGGTTACATGTAGAATTGTAAGATGGAGCTTTACAAATCATTTTATTCTATTGCATTTCGGCCTTATTCTGCCTTGTATTTTTTTAGATAATGTTATAAAGCTCAATAAATATGATTTTAAAAAACGCTATTAGAAAATATCAGCGGAGGACAGTCGAAAGCTCATCCAGGTTTTACATGCAAGACGGCCCTGTGCTCAGAGGTGCCAATCTTCTCCACCTTCTTCCTCTTCTATGAGATGCACACAGAGGCATGCACACAAACACACACCATTCCTCCCTCTTCCCTGCTTAAAGGTCACCTGTTTCCACCAGCTACTCTGCACTGACAGCTCAGAGATGGAGGCGGAGAGCCGTGGAAGCAAGGCTGTTCTCTTCGCGTTCGGCACAGCCGGGGCGATCTCTGCCTGAACCAGGAATTCCCAG
Source organism: Sceloporus undulatus (assembly GCF_019175285.1). Lineage (NCBI taxonomy): Eukaryota > Metazoa > Chordata > Lepidosauria > Squamata > Phrynosomatidae > Sceloporus > Sceloporus undulatus. The sequence goes on along the minus strand of NC_056529.1, from coordinate 864,654 downwards.
ACCCAGCCCTCCGACGCTCCTCTCCTCCGGCGTTTGCAGAGGAAGGACCTCTGCATCTGCCAACATGCCAAGAAAGCCTCAAGATGAGTCAACCATCTGCAGTTCTTCCACCTTTCTAGGGAAGGGAATTGACTGACCAGAACAATGAGATGCTGCATAAAAACAACATGGAAAACAACAACAACAGCTGTGTTCCAGCCGCTTCCAGAGAGTCAGTTGTCTCTGACTGCTCTTAACAAAACAGTTTGAATCATAGAATCCTAGAGTTGGAAGAGACCTCAAAAGTAATCCAGTCCAGGCCCCTTCTCCATGCAAAAAGACACCATCCAAGCCCTCCTTGGAAGAGATGGCCATCCAGCTTCTGTTAGAAAAACCCCAAAGGAGGAGACTCCATCACACACCAAGGCAGCCGCATCTTCCACCATTAAACACCTATTATTTCTTCTGAACAATAAAGTAGAATCTCTTTTCCTTTAGTCTCTCCCCATCAATCAGTTGCAAATATTGGCCATGATTTAAAAAATCAACAAAATGTAACTTTGCACTCACAGAATTAGGCATCAGTTGTGCCACACCACTTTGTTACAGAACTGTGGCATTTCATAACTAAATGCCCATGGCTCATTGAATGCAGTTCAACACTGTTTTATCTGTCAGGGCTCCATCCTATGGAATCCTGGGATGTGTAGTCTGCTGTGGGCCCAGAGCTCTCTGACAGAGAAGGCTGAGTATCTCACAAAGCTACAGATCCCAGGATTCGGGAGCCATGGCAGTTAAAGCAGTGCCAAATGGCATTAGTCCTGCAGTGTAAATGCAGCCATGGAGACCTGAAGGGTGTCCTTTTGGTGGACCTCTAGGTGGGCAAAGGCTCTTTTTCAAGGGCCCCATTAGGACCCAACTCAGGTGAGATGGTGACCAGAAACATACATGGGGGACCTCTCCTCTGGAATTGCCTTCCAGTGTGCAAGGCTTCCCCACTACCTTTGTTTTGTTGTCCCTTCAGTGCTGGGTCCTTTAATCCTGTAGCATTGGACAGACTGGCTAAAGCTGTAGTTTCTCCAGACAGGAGACATTGGAGAGGGCTGTGAAGGTCATTGGGGAGGAGAAGCCAACAGAAGGCAAGGCTGCAAGATGCTGGATGTGCCAGACAGGTGAGCACCGCGTCAGGGGCAGCAACGCAGATTGCAATTTCAGTTGACTTGCCAGAGAGATGATTGAAAAATAAAAGGATTGAGGGGTGGGAGGGGAGAGACCCAGGGATGGCAGGACTTTGCAAGGGAAGAGTTTTCACGCAATGGGCAAGTGCATCGAAAGAAGCTCCAGGAACAGGCCCTGGTGGGATCACTGGACCAATGTGTTGCCACTCGAGGGCTCCACCGTCTCGGCTTGTTGCCTGGCACTGCCTCTCCAGGCTCTGCCAGCTCCAGTCACCAGCTGCCAGCAAGGCTGCTCTGTCTGTGCGGCGTGTGAGTTGGGAGGAGCATGTTAAACACAACCACAAACAGGAGAGGCGAGCAAAGAGCCCAAGAGAAGAGGCTTTTCAACACCTCCCTCCTCCCTGGAAGATGTAAACAAACCAGGACTTGAAATGCATTTAGAAATCATTACTGGCTGCCTATTGGTTTCCGGGCAAAGTACAAGGTGTTGGTGATTACCTTTAAAGCCCTACATGGCTTGGGCCCAGAGTACTTGAGGGAACGCCTTCTTCCCTATTCTCTGTCCCGCACACTAAGGTCCTCGGGAAGAAATCTACTACAGCCAAAAAGATCTAGGCTAATATCAGTCTCCCAGAGGGCCTTTCTATTATTGCTCCAAAACTATGGAATGACCGGCCGGAGGAGATCCGTCACATTCCCACTCTGACAGCCTTTAAGAAAGCACTCAAGACGGATCTCTTCCGGCAGGCCTTTCCAACTTAGTTACTCTCCCCAGATGTAGAGATATTTGTCCCCTCATCTGCCTATTCTTCACCGCCTATCTTTCTGCCTATTTTTTAAAATGTCTTTAATGTTTTTATACTATTACTGTTTAATTCTGTTTTAGTACTGGGAATGGCAGGGGAGCATAGGTCTAGGGTTTTTTTAAACTCCATTGTAATGTGATGTATTTTATTGTTGTAACCCACCCGGATCCTTCATGATTGGGCGGGCTAGAAATAAATTGTTATCATTATTGTTGTTGTTGTTGTTGTTATCATCCCAGGTTGGAAAAGGACTGATCCTGCAACAGATTATGCATGAATCATAGAATCATAGAGTTGGAAGAGACCCCAAGAAGGGCCATCCAGTCCAATCCCATTCTGCCATGCAGCAACTCTCAGTCAAAGCATCCCCATTGAGAGATGGTAATCCAGCCTCTGCTTAAAGACCTCCAAGGAAGGAGACTCCACCATAATCTCCAAGGAAGGAGTGTGCTCCACTGTCAAACAGCCCTTACTCTCAGGAGGTTCCTCCTAATGTTGAGCTGGAATCTCTTTTCCTGGAGCTTGCATCCACTGTTCCAGGTCCTGGTCTCTGGAGCAGCAGAAAACAAGCTTGCCCCCTCCTCAATATGGCATCCCTTCAAGTATTTAAGCAGGGCTCTCATATCACCTTTTAACCATCTCTTCTCCAGGCTAAACATCCCCAGCTCCCTAAGTCGTTCCTTGTAGGACATGGTTTCCAGGCCCTTCACCATTTTTGTCTCCTTCCTTTGGACACATGGCTCCAGTTTCTCAATGTCCTTTTTGAATTGTGGTGCCCAGAACTGGACACAATATTCCAGGTGAGGCTTGACCAGAGCAGAATAGAGTGGCATTATGACTTCTCTTGATCTAGACACTATACTTCTATTGATGCAGACTAAAATTGCATTGGCTTTTTTAGCTGCTGCATTGCACTGTTGACTCATGTTCAACTTGTGGTGTACTTGGACTCCTAGATCCCTTTCACACATATAAGTCTCTCATTCAGCCAAGTGTCACCCATCCTATATCTGTGCCTTTCATTTTTGAATTTGGGGCTGGCTCGGGGTATTCTTCTGCCTGATTCCTCACCCAGGCTTTTCATGTAGTTGGTGCACAAAGAACAGGGGAGGATGCCCTTGTATTCATTTAGACTCTCGGCAACCCAGCCACCCCAGTCTTGCCAGCTCTGGCTCAGAAAGATGCCCTTATATTCAGTTAGGTCCTTAGGAGGGTGCTGTCAGTTTCTGGCCAGAGGATCTCTCCAAGCTTTGGTTCCAGGACCACCACCACTCCCCCCCCACCAAATCTGTAGATGCTGAAGTCCCACTGGGGTGGTAAGATAGTGTCTCTTATATAAACATCTAACCCTCTCCCTCTATATACCAGAAAACAAAGTGGCAGCCGTGGGCATTGTTCTCTGGGCCACTTCCTGTTGATAGCAGCAGCAGACCATCTCAGGTTTGCTTCAGAAAAAGCTGAAACCCATCCCACCCAAGAGAGCCACAGGTGCTTCCTCCAGCCTCTCTTTCCAGAGCAAAACCACACGTTTGCAGCAGTGCTCTCAGCCCCAGAGGGAGTTGGGCAGAACCATCCTTGGTACAAATGGCTTCTGCCATGCAAACACGCGTGTTTATTTACCTGGCACTATGACCTGAAGAGTACACAGCCCAAGGCCAATTCATAGGCATTTTATGCCACCATAACTGCCATGGCTGGGGATCCGGGAATCTACAGTTTGCGGAAGTGCTTGGGATTATCTGCAAGGGAGCTCTGGTTGTTTCCCCTTGGATGACATTTCCCCAGGTTTCCCCCAGAAGAGATGGAGAGAGGGATCTGTCTGGGAACTTTGGGAAGCGTAGTTCCAGGGATCACACCAGAACTCCCTAGCAGATCATTCCAAGTAGCTCACCAAATTGCAAATCCCAGGATCCCACAGGGCAAAGCCATGATCTTATCATGGGACCAAACCAATACAACGGCAGATACACTAAGCCAGCCTGGTGTCATGTTTTAAGCATTGGAGACTAGAGTTTGGTTATCGCTCAGCCATGGAATCCCAATGGATGACTTTGGGCGAGTCACACACTCTCAGCCCCAGAAACCCCTATGATAGGGTCTCTTTAGCATTGCCATAAGTTGGAAACAACCTGAAGACACACAACAACAATGACAACACACTGTAAATTCACCCCTATTTTGCATCAGTGTCCAGTGTGACACACCAGAACAGGCCCAGCCACCATTTCCCAAAACGCCTCTCCTCTCCCAGGAAGCCATTCCAGTAATGCATCACGGGAGCTTTCCACTTCATCTCTCTGCAAGGGTAGGATTTCCAAGTCAATCCTTTCCCCTTTGAAAAGGGACAGAGGAGAACTTTATTAACAATATCCCTGTTTTCCCCCAAAAGCAAATGACTGATCATTGAGAAGTCAGACCTGAAGGCAATTGTGGTATCCAGAGCTTAGCACAGGAGGGGAAAAGATGAGGAACATATTTAGAAGCCACCAATTAACACACTTATTTTCCCCATTGCTGGTTTCTCACTCACAAAAAATGCTGAAGATTTCAGAATTTCCAAAGTCTGAAGATGCCAACAAAGTTGCCACCCCAGACAGAGGAAACTTAAATGATAAGTTTGGATAAGATAAGGCACTGAAAGGAAGATCTACCTACTACATCTGGGCATCATTCCCTACCCATCCCTTCCCAGTCTGCAAGAGCTTTTCAAGAAAGCACCATGCTGTCTATCTGTAGAATAACTGCATGCACCTTTCAATGGCTTTGGGAGCAAGGCAAACCCCTGGCTCTGGAAGACAGACATGGGAGAGATGAGCATTTTGTAGGGATGAGAGGAATGGGAAGATGGTGCTAACTTTTGTTTCTGTTGCTGCTATGGTCCAAAGAGCTCCTGCGGGGGTCTTCCATTTTTTATACCTCTCTGTTGCATTTTTCATAAAGCAAGATAAAATGGTTTGGATTATGTTGCTTAGGCGGTTAATTTTGCATGGCTACAAATCGCTATTTTAAATTCATTTATCCCCCAAACTCTTTCTATTTCTTTTATCTGCTTTATGCCTTCAAACTCTTTAATTAGTGAGATCTTTGGGGGGGGGGGGGCCATTGAAAAGAAACTGATGCAAACTGCTTTCAGAAGGAAGCAGCACAGGAATGCAAGAATAGAAGAAGCAATATACCATTTAATAGTGAACTCAGTACTCTCTAAGTGGTTCACAATCAGGAAGGAAAGAAGGAAGGAGCAAAATACCATGTAAGCCAGTTGAGGGGTCTTTCTGAGGTGTAGTGCCCAGCTTGCAGAATGCCCCCAATGCCACCGATGTTGCCCTTGGTTCAGGGCAAAGTTAAAAAACTGGCTGGTCAACTCAAGTCTTTGAGGCCTGGAGAGACCATTGCTAGGTTCTAGATCTCTCCTTATTTCCATTTGAGATCTTAAAAGGAGTTTTGACATGATGGAGCCATGTCAGATTATTCTGAGGTGATCTTATTGACTGCATCCTACCTTGAGATCTGCTGATAGAGAGCAGGTTAGAAATACTTTTCTAAACAAATCCATACTATAACTTAGTAGTGCTTGCCTGCCTGCTGAGCTATACAGATACAAGCGCTTGACTTCACAGTCACTAAACCTGGTGTGTTCCTTTGGGTTGACAAAAACAGAGACCATCATACAGTTTGGGTTTAGGGGTTATGGATTCTTTTTTTGAGGTGCGGGGTTGCCCTAGAATATGAACCAATTTTGACCAAATTTGTCATTTACACTCAGGCTGATGTTCCAAAATTCCTCATGCAAGTTGGGAACTACTTGAAAAACGTGTGGCATCCCTCCCCACCAAATGGTTGGTTTTGATCCATTTGAAACATTTGTTAAGGTCTGCAAGCCCTTTTGTTCTGTAAGCCACCTTGGGTCCCATCCTGGCGGAAAGGCAGCCTATAAATTAAATAAATAAATGTCATTCAAACCGTCAACAAAATCATTCACATCAGCCCAGGCAATGCTGGGTAAATTCCCTAGTAAATATTAAAAGTCATCCTGGAGTAACATGAGAGCAGCAGAAAACAAGGTGGCTCCATCTTTTACATGAGATCCCTTCAAACTTGTGCAGATGGAAACATCTCATCACTTCTCAGTCTTATTTTTCCCAGGCTAGAAACCCACAAATCCCTCAACCAAGTTTCTCATAGGGTTTGGTGGTTTCCAGAACTTGGTGGTGGCAAAATGAGGGCTTTCCTCTCCAAATCAGAGCTCTTCTCTCCCCCATGCAATTTCCCATCAGTCCCCAGATTCCTAGCATTGCAAAGAGGAAGACATTAAAAACTGTCCATTTCTTCTCTAATTTTAACACTTTTGCCTGATGAGGAAGCCAGCGGAGCTTCAAATGCTTGCATTTTGTGCCTTTCGATTGGCCGATAGACAAAAGTATCACTCTTTTGTGAATGTTGTATTTTGTTGTATTTTGCTGTATTGCCAACACAGTTATCCCTGGAAATGCTTCTCTATTTGCTCTGTTTGCATTGCCTTTGTCTTCTTCAGATGCCCAAACTCTGTTTTTAAAGAATCAATGGAAGTTTGAAGTTATTGCAATGCTAAAAATTTGGGTGATTAAAGAAAATTTCACTGAGTGGGCCAAAATTCTTAATCGTTGGAAGGAGGAATACCCTTGTTTTGCTTCCCTCCCTGCATAGTTTCCCTCCTGGCTGCCCCTAAGCATCATTTGGCTCCAAAAAGGGAGAAAACCAAGCTCCCCGTTTGTTGGGCCGAGAGCCCAACTGTCTGCTCAGGCCCCGAAATGGGAACTAAACCTTGACCGCTCCATCCAAAGACGACTGCTGAGCCGGCAGTCCTTCCCACAAATAAGACTGGAAACCTCGTGTCCTTTGCAGAAATAGAGTGCAGAGTCTCCCAGGAAACAAGACATGTCTCTCTGAAAGGAGAACTTCCTTGGCCAAAAGCACCTTGCAGATCTAGTAGCACTAAGAACCCACCTATGCTTGTTAGAGGAATGATCAGTGCACACCTTCCCAGGGTCCTGATTTGGCTAGGAAAGCCCAATGAATCTGCCATCCCACTTTTTAAAATACTTTTAAAAATGTCCCAGTATCTCTCTGATCCTCCCATTCCCCTCCTACTTTCACTTGGGTTGACTTCAATTGCTGCAAACTGAGTTCCAAATGCAAAAGTAGTTTGCATTCATCTCTGTCGGAGGTGAAGAGGGAGCAAAATTTGGCCCTTTCTCCCAGTTGGTTTAGGCATAAGCAAACTGCTGCAGCCTCTCCCAACTTATCTGTTTTTCCTCCTCAATAACTTTTGCCATCTTGACCACACTCTATGTGGCCACACATATCCCAGTTTTTGTCTATGAAACATTGGAAGGTATGGTACACTCATGGAGCATGCATGTTACCAAATGCAGGATGCCACAAAGCCACTGATGCAGGAACGCATGCAAGGTTTGCGCATGGAATGTGGGAGCCACTCTGTTCCCTGACCTTCTTCTCTCCTTATGCCTCTCCCAACTGGGTTATGGAGTCACTTGGCTCAGGCTTCTTGGCTTTCAGGCTTTGGAGAACGAAATGGATCCGTTCTGTTTACTTGCCAGTCTGCAAAGAGCCTTTTTGGATGGCATTCCCAGTCTAAGAATGTGGATGTCATGCCCTCTTTCCTAACATAGCCCCTCCATGGTGAAGACTTCCATTACACCTTTCAAAAGGAATCTGGGTGGTGAATGCTATCCTTTCTTTTTCTCTCTCTCATATACACACAGGCGACATACACACCATGCTTTGCTCCTGGTCCCTTTGCCCTCTTTCAGCTTTCAATTGTCCTGACCTGCCAGAGATAGTCACAATTAACCCTCCGTCATCCAATTATTTTCACTTGCTCCCACTCAGTTCCTCTCTCCTTTTCCTACTTTCCCCCTTTGTCCTCAGCTGACTCCAACTCCTGCTAACTTCCTTAACTACCTTTGCACTTTGAATTCTATTTGCAACAAACTAAGGCTCCATTCACACTACAAAAATAATCCATGATTATTTGTGCTTATTTCCTTGGTATTCACACTTGGCCCAAATGCACTCAGTGCACTGTTTTTGGGAGGGGAGCTACCAAAAAACCCCATTTAACCCAGGATATTCAATACCGGGGGTTCCCCCCCCCCGAGTTTTCCTGAAATATTGACATCGATCCTCATCTTTGACAGTGTGAACACATTTCCAAATTGATTCGGATCACTCTGTATTGTCGAAGGAATTGGAGGCAGCTCCATTTTAGCCCGAAACAATGGCATGGGTGAAGGATTAAAATGATTCAGAGAGACTCACAAACTTAAAACATAATGGGAAGAACCATCCTGATATGCATCAGCGCAGTGATTGGCATCTCCTTGGGAGAAATATCTGTGAATGCCTTCATTGTGCAAAGTACAAAAGTAGGTTTCATTGAGTAAGTTCAGCAATGAGGAGAAAAGAGAGGAGTCTTGCCCTTCCCAATTGGATAAGGCAAAAGCTACCTGCTGCAGCATTTCCTAGCTTGCCTTTTCTTCCTCATTAATCCCTTTTGCGCTCTTGACCACATTCTGGTGTTGCTTGGCCACACGCATCCCAGTTTTCCTCTGTGAAATGTCGGCGGCCGTGCCATCTACACCTGAGCTGCAACATCCTGGTGGTTTCAGCCAAGCAGACTGCCTGCCAACCTCAGACCCGCCTGCCACCCGACTGCGCACATGTATTTTTTGCAGCTCACTCTCCATTTGGGTCCACGCTGCAGTCCTCCCACACGGTGTCACATTTTGTTTAATCAGTTGGAACAGTCACGGTTTGTTTTGTGAAGCTGTGACAGGGGCAGACCAAACGGAGAGAATGGCTGGAAAAATTCTTCGTACGAAAAGGCGTTAAAATGCAGTATCTGAGAAAAATACATTTCATGCTTTGGGAGAACGGGATGGAGGCAGTTCTCCCTCAGAGGACGTTCCAAACTCTATATGTCTCACCCTTTGCTGGAGGCCCCTGAACGGCAATATCAAGTAGTGTTATAGAACTTGGAAAAGTTTCTTTTGGGGAGCTGGAATTCCCCATGCTAGCGAGGGGACTGTGGGACTTTTATCTTTAGCAAGCTTTGCACAATTCCTGTGCAAATACAATGGAATACCTTTACCTTTACAACCTCAGGTTCCATCTACACTGCAGAATTAATGCAGTTTGACACGACTTTAACTGCTATGGCTCAATGCTATGGAAATCTGGGTTTGGGAAGATAGTTAACCTTCTCTGTCAGAGAAGGTCTTCTCAGAGGTATTTGGATGGCCACTCGGAGGTCCAGCCCTGGCCTGGAACAAACTATGGCCCAATGTTATCTCAGGCAACTGACCTCTACTGACCGTCCAACCTGCAGCCCAGCCCTCCGCTCTCTCTACAGCCCTTTGAAACTTTCAGCTGCCAAAACTCTTGCAAGAGTCCTCCTTCTGCAATATAATCATTCTGATTTCTGCCCACACACACTGAACCCTTTAGAAACCATATTTTGGGAGGCGGCTGCTGCCTTTTTGCTGTTCCAAATGCCCCTAGCCTGACTGCCCACTGCATTCATCATCCCATCTGTTCCTTCGCCAGCTCCAGGCATGCTTCCCTTTTCACTACCCTCCTTTTGCGCACACACACAAATACACACACACACAAAGGACGAAGGTGAGAATAACAGGGGCCGCAGTTTCTTTATTTACCCAAGCGGCAAAGCAAGGTACAAAGCAGTGGTAGTGGGCGGGCAAGGTGGAGGTATTGTGCCCACTTGCCTCTCACCTTTCAAGCTGGGTTTCTTTGATCGGCAACAATGCACCTGGGAAGGAGTGGAAGGCAGGTGGGGCGCCCACAGAAGGCAATCATCCATCACAATCCCTTCGCTCCTTTTCTGTACCCATTAACCATGGGTTTGTGTGCATGTGCAAGGCTCCTCAAACCATGGTGGGTGGAATAGCAACAAATGTCCTCACCCAAACTCTTCTGTTGCACATAAACTGAGAACAACTATGGCAACTTTTTGACAAAATGTAGGCCTATGACTCCAACATCATAATTTTTCTTCTTTCTCCTATTGGGTTCATTAATGTATAGTGTCTAGATCGAGGGAAGTCATAGTACCCTCTATTCTGCTTTGGTCAGGCCTCACCTGGAATAATCTTGTGTCCCCTTCTGGGTACCACAATTCAAAAAGTATGGAGTGTGTCCAGAGGAGGGCAACCAAAATGGTGAAAGGTCTGGAAACCATAAATCCCTATGAGGAGAGACTTAGGAACCTGGGTAGGTTTAGCCCGATGAAAAGAAGGTTCAGAGGTGATACAATGGCCCTGTTTAAATATCTGAAGGGATGTCATATTGAGGATGGAGCAAGCTTGTTTTCTGCATATCCTAAAAATAGGACACAGAGCAATGGAGATAAGCTGCAGGAAAAGAGATTCCACCTCGACATTAGGAGGAACTTCCTAACAGTAAGAGCTGTCCGACAGTGGAAGACGCTGCTGCCTTGGAGAGTGATAGAGTGATAGTTTGGTTTATGACCATAAATAAATGATGATGATGAGTGATAAGAGTCTCCTTCTTTGGCGAGATTTAAACAGAGGCTGGATGGCCAACTGTCGGGGGGGGGTACTTTGTGTATTTTTGCATGGCAGAATGGTGTTTGACTTGTTGGCCCTTACAGTCTCTTCCAACGGTATGATTCTAGGTTTCCTTTCCTGGCCCTTCCTGAGAGATTGCTTGGTCCCCCGGCCTCAACTGCCCACCTTGACTAACCTTTTGCAAGGAAGAAGATGGAGAAGCAAGGTGGCAATAGCATTGGCTTTGCCCACCCTTACCTTCCCCTCTTTTGCCACCCCAGCTGTGCCATCTGCTTCCTGGCACAGAACTGAGCCCCCCTCTGTTTTGCTTACATTCTTCACCCCCGCAAGCAGCAGCAAGGCTGAGCTTTCTTAGAAAACTGTGCATTGCCATAATGCACCTTCTGTGCGCCTCCTTCGCCTCTCCCTGCCTGAGTTGGGGCTCCAAATTATAGCCGAGGTGGAAAGAATAACTGCCACTTGAAAACCTTAGAAAGAGGAGAATGGGCCGCCAGGCATACAAAGTGGAGGGGCAGGCAAGGAAGGGGCCGGTGCATCTAGGCTGCCAAGAGGCTCTGCTTGAACCAGGAACCAGCCCAAAACCAGCAGCCGAAGGAGAATGAGGAGGACTTGGCATGGAATGGGTTGTTAAAAGCAGCCACAAGGCCTGAAACCCCCAGAGAGGAAAAATAAATAAGTTTGGCACGTTGGCATACCTTCCAATATTTTGCAGGTGAAAACTGGGACACATGTGGCAAGCAAACATCGGAGTCTTGGTCAAGATAGCAAGATGACTTCCTCTTGTTTCCTTCTGCTGAGTTTATTACTTTCATTGCTGCAAACTGAGTTCAAAGTGCAAACACTGGCTGCATCTGCACTACAGAAATAATCCAGTTTGACAGCGCATTAACTGCCATGGCTCAAGGTTATGGAAATCTGGGAATGGTAGTTGGTTGTGGCACCAGAGCAAAGCCATGGCAGTTAAAGCATTGTCAAACTGGATTATTTCTGCAGTGTGGATGGCCTCATTGTTAACTCAGCAGAGAGGGAGAGGACTGTGCCGTTCCCAGCAGGCTCTGGCAGAAGCAAACCAATGCAGTATTTCCTCATGTGTCCATTCTTCCTCATTCATAATACTATCTGGACCACACTGTGATGTTGCTTGGCCTCACCTATCCTGGTTTTTATATGCCAAATGTTGGAGGGAATGCCATCGAGTGATAGGTCAACGATGAAACGGATGCTCCAGCGGTGTGTGCTGGTGCCCTCCTTCCTCCTTATGGCCACCCACCCACCCACCCAAAAGCTGCTCTTAGAGGAAGTTCCTCTAACATGCTATCAAAGGCTATTTTCATCTGCAGTGTTTCCGATTCTTCTGCTGCAACTATATTTTCAACCAAAGGCGGAAGAGACTCACAGTGAACTTGCAGATGGCGCTCTGATGTTCCTGCCCCTAGAGCACATGAGGGACATAAACTTTGGCCTCTTTAACAAATGCATGCAAGGATAAAGAAATGTCCATTATTCCCCCCCCCCCCCAGGGACAGCAAGGGTGCATCTGTACTGTAGAGGTAATGCAGTTTGACACCACTTTAAGTGCTGGTGCTCCATCATACAGAGTCCTGGGATTTGTCGTTTTGCAAGGTTTTTAGCCTTCTCTGCCAATGAGGGCCGGTGCCTCACCAAACTACAAATCCTAGGATTCTGTGGGATGGAGGCATGGCAGTTAAACTGGGGCCAGACTGCAATATTTCTAGATGCACCCAAGACAAATGCATTCACACGCTGTTGTTGCTGTTGCTGTATTCATTCATTATTCATTCATATCCTGACTTTCTCTCAATAATGAGACTCAAGGTAGGTGGCTGTGACTGTCCAGTTGCAAGACCCCCGTTTTGCTGTTGTGATGGTAGTCTGTGCCTTCAAGTTCTTTCTGACTTATAGCAACCCTAAGGTGACGCTATCATGGGTGTTTGTTTGGTTTTTTTGGCAGGTTTCTTCACAGGTTTTTTGCCTTTGCTATCCTCTGAGGTTGAGATGGTATGACTTGCCCAAGGCCATCAAACTCTGATCTCCTGAGTCCTAGTAGTGACACTCTAACCACTAGCTTTATAAACCAAAACCAGCACTTTAAACTGAACTGAGAAGCCATTGGGAAGCCAGTGCAGTTCTTGCAGATACAGAATTTGCACCCTGGTCCCAACGGTCCTAGTCCAACATTCAAACCGCTGCACCATGCTGGCCCTGGCTAACCCCATCTGGCTTAGAGAGTGTGACTTTCCCCAAGTCACCCGGTTTCCAGAGTCACAATCCAACACTCAAACCACTATGGCACACTGGCACAATCGAGCCACTTAGTGCCATCCTTGGGCTAGGTGTGCAATCATCCGGCAACCCCACTGAGGGACCCATAGAGTCATTGCTGGGCTCTATCAGCTCCCCTCCAACATTGCGCAGCCCCACCTTTCCAGGGCACAGATGCCCTTTTTCCGCACCACTTTGCCCTGCTCTATTCCTCTTGTTTAAATCCATCCCACCCAGTTTCCAGCTCTCCCTTTCAAAAGGCATTAACTTGTTCTATTGGGATCATGGAGAAACGGAGGGGGCGGCGGGGAGAGGGAGAATGAACCCGATGCACTTCGTCAAATTATCCTCCTGCAGCACGGCCTCCTCCTCCTCCATCCGTAGCACCTTCTCCTGCAAGACTGGCAAATTCTTAATCTTTTGACAGGCGGGAAGGGGAGCTGCTTCATCTCCTTCCCTCCCTGTCTCCCCCTTCCCACCAACGATTCCTGCTATTAGAAGCACTTTTAGTCACATTCGACAAAGGGAAGAACCTGATTTAGAAACATACATGCCATGATTCAAGTCAGGGGAGGAAAAGAGCGAGAAGATCTGCCTCGGCGCTCCAGCACAGCCTCCAACGTTTCGCCAGCGTAAATTGGGACGCGGATGGTCACCTAACATCAGAATGTGGTCAAGATGGACAACGCTATTAAAGGGGATGGACAGAGCAGCTAGGAGAGGATGCAGCAGTTTGGCTTTGCCTGATCCAACTGGGAAGGGAAAGACTCCTCCTTTCCTCTCCCTTCCCTGAATTAATGGCGTGCAAATGACCTCTCCACTTTGAGCTCAAGTTTGCAGGAGCTGAAGCAAGCTCAGCATGAAGAGGGAAAGTGGGAAAGGGAGGAAAGAGAAAATCCATTTTAACCTTTGTAAGCCACCTTGAGCTTGAGAGAGAACCAAAAAAACAACAAAAACCACCCCAGGGCCTCCACTGTGAAGCAGAACCTGTGCTTGGAGAAGTTACATTTACTGGAAAACAACCCACCCAGGTTATAATTGTCCAGAAAGCTTACTTGTGTGGATGACAACCTTCCAGAATCCCCCAACACTCAGCATCTGGAGAGTATCAGTCCCCCAAAAAAGGAACTTTACCAAGGTCTGAGCATGATCCAAGACATCTCTCCAGGCCCTTCTTCTCCCAGTCCCGCTGCTGGGGTAGCCCTTTCAGCTTTTTTCAGGGGAATCTCTGCCTCCCTTTCGCTCTTGTCTGACCTCAGGGGATCCGATGACTGGCCTCCTTGGATTTCACTCAGGACGGTGGCATCACAAAACTCTAGAAAAGGATAGGCCACTCAAGGACTCCCAGCTTGCAAGCCTGAAGAGATTTCTCCGTGCTGCAGAAATCTGGCCAGAGTTGACTCGTGCCAGCATTTGCCATGCCTGAATCTTAATTCTGACCCCTGAATAAAGAATTAAATTCTCAAGGATACCAGACAGGTACCAAACTGTTACCTGAGTAAGTCAAGGATAAGGCTGACAACAGTGACAAAACCCTAGCCTAAGAAATGGCCAGTGGCAAAGCCCTGGGAAAACTGTCTCTGGTCCTGAATCCATTGAAATAGAGGATTCAACATCTCAGCGACCACCTTTGAAATTCAGACTAAAGTCCAATGCAGATTTGCCACCTCCTTAACTTGAAAGCCAACACCTACTACTGACCAAAGCCTTCTGCACATGCACAGAGAAAGTATCTTTTTCATTACAGTTGGCTCTCCACATTTGCGGTTTTGACTTTTGCAGATCTAGTTATTATTAATAACTTCTCTCTAGGAATCTCTAGGTCCTCCAATACAACTCTGCCAGAAGTTGACCATAGAGTTGAGCTGGAGCACATAGAAGTTCCTAGAGAATACACTTCTGTAGGCATTTGTAGGTCCTCTAGTATGATTCTATGATCAGCTTCTGGCAGATGTTGACCACAGAGTTGCACTGGAGGACCTGGAGATCCCTAGAGAAGTGTTCTCTTAGGTAAAAAGAATAGTGTTTTTTAAATTTGCGGTTTTTCCACATTTATGGGGGTCTTTCACCCAAACCCCAGCGAATGTGGAGGGGCCACTGTACTTCATCTGTTGCAAAAGATCCCAACTCAGTTCCAGGGCTTACTTCAAACCCATACTTTGCTGTTTTTAACAAATACTTTGCTGTTCTTTCAAGCCATACTATGCTGCTCTCTTCAGCCCATACTCTGCTGTTATTATATATTGGGGATAAGGTTCCGCTCACTGGATAGACTAACACCCAGAACAGGCTCACCGGTGTTTCACAGTAACTGTAGCTCCTGGCTGCCACAGGGCTGTGTGATCTGAGGGGAGATTGTATGGGAAAGGGGGCATACCTTGGGCATTGTGGAAACATATATTGCCAGAGTAGAGGAAGTAGCAGCAGAGATTTCTTGACATCCAAGGACTTGAGCCAAGAGTTCTGTGTGGCTCATGCCTGCTCCTTGCCTTGGCCAGATAATCAGATTCCCGGCCGATGGGCGGAAGCTGCCTCCTCCGAGAGGCCTATCGAGAGCAACAGACGGACGGATGGACGGCGCTGGCGGAGGATGCTAATCACGTTACCCGGGCAGCCCAGAGTCTGATGCGGTTCCAGGCTCAGAGGAGAGACTCACCCGCCACCTGTTCAATGCCACAACAGAGGCATATGCCTGCATTTCAATAAAAGCTTCTGCTGCGACAGAAGCCAATTGAACATAAACCTCGATGGTGGTTACACACACAGGAGGCACATCTAGCCAAGTGGGAAGCTGGGGGGCACTCAGCCAGGAAACAAACACGGCTTTTGCATTTTGCATCCAACAGTGGAGAGACCGATGCCTCTGGAAAGCAAATAAGCAGAGCGCAAGGGCAGCTTCCCCTACGCAGCCCCAACATTGCCTATTGACATCCTATCTATCTATTCCATCTCCCAAGAGTGTGCTTGTTGGTGTTGTGTGCCTCCAAGTCATTTCCAATTTATGGGGACCCTAAGGCGAATTTATCATGAGGGTTTCTTGGCAAGATTTGTTCAGTTTGCTATTGCCTTCCCCCAAGACTGAGAGCATGCAACTACAGCTTCACAACGCACCCCCATGCCTTGCAGAACAACCATTTTATTTAAAGCACCCCTCTCCCCATCGCTCCTAACAAGAAGTGATCTGATTACCACCTTTGACTGCTATCCATTTCCAAACAAATATTCTATAAGCACACATTTCAGTCTTTGGCAGTGAAGACATAAATGGAAGGTGGTGGCATTGTAAAGGACTACAAAAGCTCCTTTAGCCCCAGATTACTTTTGCCCCATGTCTTGTTTTGAAAACAACGTTCCTGGTTGTAAAACAGCTCAGGGGAGGGGAAAATATAGCATCACAGGCCATTGGGAGCAAAAGAATTTATTGGAAGCCCTAGAAAACATGGGCAAACAAAAGAACTCCTTGCTAGACCTCAGCTCTTCTCCAGGCAAAGCATCACCAAAGTGAAAGCAAACTCAATTACAAAGGTGGCTCTCCGGTCCCACATCTTGCATCAATTACTGAAATACTCCCAGTCCCGTGTATGCCTCTCGCATCACCACCACACAAACCCCCACAAAAGGAAAACACCCTGCATGTACTCAAACTCACAGAAATCCAATTATGAGGATAGATACCTTCAGGCACAAAGGAAAACTAACTTATTTCCAAGATCAAGGAGGGTCAGCAGAAGAGGCTGCTTGCTTGCAATCCTTGGAAGAGATGGAGCGCATCCAAAAGCTTCAAAAAAGTTCATGTTCTCTGAACATGACTGAGTTGGGTTCACCTCAAACCCTCCCTAAAAACAGCCTGATACCTGTGATGGATGAGAATCTTTAATAGCACCACTGCAGTTTAACATTTCATTGCTGCAGCAATAACTGCAGCTGCTATAAAAGTGTCAAGAGGCCCATGAGACCCAGATGAAGAAGCTTATGGGAAAGGTCCACTTTGCAGAAAACACCCCACATAGGAAGAAGTGGGTTATGAATCACCAGTGTCCAAGGCTCAAGGGTTTTTTGCCTAAGGTGCTTCAGGTGGGTTGGTAGAAACAAGATGTTTCTGATACATTCAAGACTAGTGATGAGTTTTATTTGGCATAAGCATTCATGGACCACAGTCCAGGTCATCACATACATCTCAGGCATATTGGTATAGCCCAATGCCCACAAAGATATTGCCTTTCTTTCAACCTAGATACAACAACAAAATAATAGAGTCTTAGAGCTGGAAGTGACCCTAAGGGCCACAAAGTCCAACCTTGCCACACATCTAAAGCACTCCCAAGACATGCCCATTCAAACTCTGTTTAAAGACCAAAGATGGAGAGTCTGCCACCTTCTGTGGTAGTCTATTCCACGGTCAAAGAGCTCATATGTGGACGTTTGTGGTCTGGAAGGTCTAGAAACCAAGCCTTATGAGGAAAAATGGAGGGGGTGGGTATGTTTAGCTTGGAGAAGACTGAGGTGTGGCATGATAAATATCTAAAAAGATGCCATTTGGAAGATGGAGCTGGCTTGTTTTCTGCTGCTCTGGAATCTAGATCATGAACCAATGGGTTCAAATTACAAGAAAAGAGATTCCACCTAAACATTAGGAAGAACCTCTTGACTGGAAGAGCTGTTTGACAGTTGGATAGACAGTGTCAGAAGTTGACAGACTCTTCATCTTTGGAGGTCTTTAAACTGAAGCTGGAAGAGCATCTTTCAGGAGGGCTGAAGCTGTGTCTTCCTTCATGGAAAAATGGGGTTGAAGTAGATGACTCTTGGGGTCCGTTCCATGATTAATTCTGTGTATCTTAAACAGGGGCTATGCCAAGCAAAACCAAGCAAGAGCCTCCTGTCACTTCAAAGACAACCAAGTTACGTCGGGCATCAGCTTTCATGAGGAGCTGCAGCCCACTTCATCAGAGGAAACATAATACATGGGCATATAATATTGCATGATCAATGGCTCAGGACACAGTGAGCCAAGTACATTAAAGCAGAGGATGCAAGGCAAAAGGAAGACTCTCTCGGGGCTACTTTCTCTGATATTGGCATTCAAAGGCAAGCAAGTCCTCACTCAAGGGTCACCAGTTCGGGACTACGCCAGGACCTGAGATTTTGGGACCAAGGCCTCAGACCTCAGAACAGCCCCCATGATGTCAGTGAGCCCAAAACATTGACCGCCAGCCAAACATTGCTCAGAGCATGTCATTCAAACCATAAATATCTGGATAAATGAGAAAATATTTCTTTTGTCCAAAACTTCTTGTCCAACCAAAGAAAGATTTCCGAACCCTGCCTATAGTAGCTTCTCCTCAGCTGGCTGCAGCATTGTGAGGCCAATAACACACAACAAAATGTGTGTGTCTGTGCATGCGTCTAATATTTAAGGCTACGCTTCTGCACTGAGATTCCCTTTCTGAAGACTGGAGAAGAGATACCAGGCCCTGAGAGCCAGGGTAGGGCCAGATAGCTGGCAACCTTACAGTGGAAAAGTGCAGCCAAACAGGCTTGTGGTTGTTCTCTGCAAAGGCAGCATTCATTGCCTCCTTCCAAAGGCTGGAGCATCCCAATCTTCAATGGGAAGAGTGAGCGCATGTGTGCATCTGACATGAAAAAACCACCACCCTCTTTCCCATGGCTTCTGCATCTTTCAATGAGGTGTAACATCACCGTCAAGTTCTTGTTCACCTCTCCTCCATCCACTTCTCCCAGGAGGGTTGTGTAACTGCTCTGCGGAGAGGGCCTTCTTATTACAAAGTTTAATTTTTAATCTCCCTCCTCATTGCTTTTTAATTCTCTCCCCCGTCCCTCCGCACGCCATGCTTAATGGTGCTCAGAAGCCTGTCAAGCAGAAATTGCTCACATCCCCGACTCGGCTGCAGATGCGCAGGTGGCACCAGAACATGATGGGCACCGTGCATGGCACCCTCCTTCCCTCTATCCTTCCCAGCATCTCATCCAGGATGTCTCACAATAACAGCCTCCTCCAAGCAGCTTCTCTGGGCTCCCATTGCCCAAAAGAGAAGACCAAGGCTGGGGGGCAGCCAAGAAGGAGGGAAGGAAGGTGGGGATCAGCAACAAGGGAACTTGGGGCAAATCAGGCCCTCCTAGTAGGGTAGCCAGTTCGGGATCATCCCAGGCCAAAACCTAATGGCATCGGGTGAAGTTATTAAGCATTACATGTAAGTACCAACATTGCTTGCAGCTCATCATAGATTCCTAAATTTGGAAGAGATGCCCCCAAGGCTCATCCATTCCAACCCCTTTCTGCCATATAGGAAGATACAATGAAAAGCACCCTCAACAGATAGCCATCCATCTAACAGGCCCTCCTAGTTGGGTGGACAAAGACAGAATGGCATCGTGGTTTGAGCATTGTGCTAAGACTCTGTGGAGACCAGGGCTCAATTCCCAGCTCAGCTATGGAACCCACTGGGTGATTTAGGGCAAGTCAAACTCTCTCAGCCTCAATGGAAGGCAATGGCAAATCTCTTCTGAACAAATCTTGCCAAGAAAACCCCAGGATAGCTTCGACTTAGGGTCCCCATGAATCAGAAAAAACTTTGGCCTTTGGCCACAGCACACCACCACAAAGATTGTTGTTGCTGTTGTGTGCCTTCAAGTCATTTCCAACTTATGGCAACCCTAATGCAAAACTATCATAGGGTTTTCTTGGCGTCTTCAGCAGGGGTTTGCCATTGCCTTCCCTGTGGCTGAGAGATTGCGACTTGCCCAAAGTGAGCCAGTGGGTTTCCATGGGCGAGCAGGAATTCAAACCCTGTTCTCCCAGTGTTCCAGCCCAACCACGCATGCAATCCAGAAATACTTTGGCCTCTTACTCAGCAATCTGGAACCTGTGGCAGATTGCATGTCCTGGAATTGACTGTTATTTCATGATTAAGCCCATAGAAGCCTCAGTAGCAGATTCCTGGCCCCCCTCTTTCCCCCTGAACGTCACGCGTCGTTCCTTTGAGTACAGTGTCTGCTTCTTCTGCAAAAGACTTCAGAATGCCAAGAAAAGGAGCCCTGAAAACTTCTTGACAGGAGAACAAGTTAATGCTCCTCAGGGATCCAACTCCCATTACTCCAGATAATTGCAGCAACTTTGTGGCCCCCGTCGCCTAAAACAAACTTAAAACCTACAGGGAACAAAGATGCCAAGAAGGGAAAGGACCGGGGGAAGAGGGCGACCCACTGGATCCCTCTTCAGCAGGACCGGGTCTTCCCACGCCACCCCTAAAATCTCTGAAATCTAAGAGAACATTTTATTCCTCATGCCAACCAGAACCAGAGCTACACAGTGTGAACATTGCATACTTTTTGCACTGGAATTGGGCGTTTGCTATTCTCTCCTGCATGCTGGAATAATAATGGACCACCTCACAGGGTTGCAGGTAGGGCAGATTTCCAAAGCTAAACACTCCCAATTCCAAAAATGTGCTCTGCTTTATATACAATGCGGTTCTGGTTCTGTCTGGCATGCAGAACATAATGTTCTCTCTGATTTATGAGATTTTAGGGCTGGCGTGGGAAGACTCAGTCCTTGCTGATCCAATGCCTTCAAGTTATTTCCAACATAAAAAGAGAGCCAGCTAGCATAGTGGTTTAAGTGTTGGACTATGACTTTGGAGACCAGGGTTCAATTCCCAGCTCTGCCATGAAACCGATTGGGCAAGTCACATACTCTCAGCCTCAGGGGAAGGCCATGGGAACCCCCCTCTAAAGAAACATGCCAAGAAAACCCTACAATAAGTTCACTACCTTAGGTTTGCCATAAGCTGGAATCGACCTTGTTTTCTAGGACCCAGTGGAGCAATGGATGCAAACTACAGGAAAAGAGATTCCACCTGAACATTAGGACAATCTTCCTGAGAGTAAGGGTTGTTCGACAGCGAAACACACTCCTTCCTCGGAGTGTAGTGGAATCTCCTTCCCTGGAGTTTTTTAAACAGAGGCTGGATGGCCATCTGTCAGGGATGCTTTGATTGAGAATTCCTGCATGGCAGAATAGGGTTGGACTGGATGGCCCATGAGGTCCCTTTCAACTATATGATGCTATGATTCTATTGGGAGCCTGCCCTATTGCAAGGAGGCATCCATCACTTCCAAGGCAGTGGCTCTCACCTCTCCAAGGATTCACTTTGCCAAGGTTTTTCAAGGGCGAGGAAGATCACCCAAGTTTCTTTCCACTCTTGCATTATTTAAAAGCCTGCTGCCCAAGGCAAGTGTCACGGAGAGCCACCGGCCAGCGTAACATTACACTACCCGGCCAAGTGGATAGGTGAGTTCCTCGAGCAAAGACTAAGTCCAAAATACCTGAAAGACTATGTTTGGGAAATCACTGGACCAGGATAAGGCGTCCCTCCAGGAAGAAATTTTTGGGTGCTGTGGTTCTTTCTGCTTCATGGTCAGGACCTGACAGTGAACTTTGATTCCTTCCAGAAACAGGTTATGATAGGAACGAGGAGGGAAAAGAGAGAAAGAGCCAAGGAGAGAATGGATCCAGATGCTATTTTTAAAATGTCTCTCCTGGAGAAGAAAAAGCCTGGACAGCCTTTTTTGCTGGCAGCGTTTCCCCTTGGCTGCAAAGGCTGGATACCTGTAGGTCAGAGATATCACCTTCCTGGGAAGGCAGCTGACAAATTGAGACAAAGAAGAAAAACGATTTACTCCGACAGAAACCAAACAGGAGAAGGTTAAATAAAACACCCTGCAGCCAACCAAATGAACCTCGTTGGTTCACCTTTTGGTGAAATACAAAATTCAGGTGAAAAATAAGGCTTCCTAAGGTATCTCTGATGGACTGTGACTCTGGATTTGAATCTTGGCTTGGATATGGAAAGTCATACTCTCTCAGCCTCAGAGGATGGCAATGGCAAACCTCCTCTGAAGAAAACCCCATGATAGGCTTGCCTTAGAGTCGCCATAAATCAGAAACGACTTGAAGTCACACGACAAACACAACATGCGTGTTTATAAACCTATTAAACCATAAAATCTGTGGCCATTTTTCATCTCAGAGCAAGAGCTCAGAAGAGTTTTCATTTTGTCATTTTCCAAATCCAAAGCATTTTTGATTCATAGGTCATGGCCTCAAGACACCAAGCAGAGCATCCTGAGTGAAATTAATCTTTTTGGGGTACATGAATGGGAGACCACCAGAGAACGCCCAGCCACCAAAAAACGCATGCTACCCAACAAACAGAGGAATGTTTTTTGGAAAAACCCTGTTGCTAGAAATAACCATCTGCAAGTGCTGATATCAAATATTTATCTAATGTTTCCTTCTGAATTTGGCACCCAGCATTATTTAACAGTTGGCATGCAAAGGAATTTAGGATATGACAGAAGGCATGCTAG
>NC_056529.1:827404-842405 GCF_019175285.1 Sceloporus undulatus | reverse complement strand
CATTGTCATGAAATAATAATAATAATAATAATAATAATAATAATAATAATAATAATAATAATAATAATGTTTTAATTGGCCTCCTGCCACTGGGCAGCAGGTGCTACAGCCATGAAGGTTTGCTTTGTAGCGCTTTAAGTGTTTGGACTTATGACTCTGAAGACCAGGGTTCGAATCCCAGCTTGGCCATGAAATCCATTGGGTGACTTTGGCAAGTCACACTCTTTCAGACTCAGAGGAAGGCAATTGCACAAATTTCAGAAGAAACTTGACAAGAAAACTCCATGATAGGATCACCATAAGTTGGAAACAACTTGAAGGTATATGACTTGAAGGTGCCACCAGATTGATGGTTTGGTTGCAACAGGCATAACCCAAGACCTAAAATACTTTCCCCTCTGGCTCTACCCATTGGTAAACACAAGCTCCAGCTGACTCTTCCGGAAGCTTGAAGATGACATCTATACAGCCCAAAATTCATACAAAGCAGCCCAAAGAGTTAGAAATGAAGTGAGGAAATGACTGGAGCCTCTTGGAAATATTTCCAGAGTCTGCAGAGGGAACCTCTTTTCTCAGGCTGCTTCTTTCTTTCCCTTTCAGGTTATTTTCATCCTAAAAACAGAATATGCCCTTTCTTCACTAGTGCGATGCTGCCATGCGTTATCTCCTTCCAAAGACTGCTTAAAACAGGAAGCAAAGCGGAAACGCAACGCAGGAGGAGAAGACCTCCTTCCGCTCCCTGGGGCAGCTCAGCAGCAAAAGTGCTTTCAGAAAACCCACTGGCAATTTGGGGAGGAGAAAGCAGAGTGTTGTGAAACAGCTCTTTGCCCCAAAACTATTCCACTCTGCAAACTCGTGTTTGCTTGTGCATTCAGTTGCACATTTGACATCTTGGTTCACGGTGGTGGATGCAGCCATGCACCAAGCAACGCTATGACACTCAGTCTCCATAATCGGTGGTACTTCTTTGGTTGGCCATTCAGTTGCACCAAAATCAAACTGAAACCAAATCAAATGGCATTTCCACCAAGCCTGCAGACACTGCAGTTTTTACAAGTATGGTTGTGATTGGATACATCTACACTGTAGAATGAATGCAGTTTGACACCACTTTAAGTGCTGCAGTACCATCCTATAGAATCCTGGGGTTTGTAGTTTTGCAAAGTCTTTTGCCTTTTCTGCCAAAGAGCACTGGCATCTCACAAAAGTACAAATCTCAGGATTGCATAGGAGGGGGCACAGTAGTTAAAATGGTGCCCAGCTGTACTATTCCTACAGTGTAGATGTGCCCATTGCAAACCCAGGGCTGCCACAGGTTTCTGGATGGAGTCCATCCACCTACAATGTGGTCTTTCTCTTTTCCTAATGCCTCCCACTTTCCCCAGCAAGTGCGGCATCTATCCACAAACACCAACAACCTTACAGCATAGTCTACTAACATGTCACTCTATTGCAAACATATCCCTGGTCCTGAGACAGACACAAACATTACAACTGAAGGCTCCAGCCAAGCGGATTAAATCATTACAACTCTGGTGCAGTTTAAAATTTAGGACAGGATTGTGGCATGTATTTCAAAAGGAGCAGCTGAAAATTTTGTTGCTTTTACCGCAGCCATAAGAAGCCGATTCACATAACCTTCCTCAGTGGGACCATTAAGTCTTCACCTAAGGCTCTATGCAAGGAACCACACCAGAATAAATAATAAATAATAAAGCACAGCCCACATTTTCACACCGTTGTTTAGTCCCTGTATTGGGAGGAAGGCAGGGTATACATAAAATAAAATAACCGAGGCGTTTGCCATCCAACACAAAGGATGGCAAGGCACAGCTCTGCATCTGGAGATTTCACTCCATGCAGCCCTGGCATAAGATTGCATCCACTTTTGTCCTCAGTTATCCCAAACAGCCTCACTATTCCCACTTCTGCAGTCTTAAAAAATTTATTGGCACGACATACGACGGATCATGATGAAGCAAGTCTGCAACGAAGCCCCGCCTGCCATCCACCCATCCATCCATCCATTCATCCGGCTACCCAGGCCTCCTCAAACACTCAAATGCCTTTGCCCTTCATGCCAAGGCTTTGGCACCCGTCGGAAAAAACGCTCCCAGCTTCAGCATCTCGGCTCTTTGCAGGCTGACAACCATCATCATGCCTCTGCTAAGAGGAGACTGTTTAAACAATTTTGGCACAGCTGGTTTCTGAGAGCGGGGAGAAAGGGAGCAAAAACACACACCCAAACACTCCTGCTTGGCAAGACTCACACCAGAGGGAGTGTTTCTCTATGGTGCAAATCACACTCCAACGTGCAAACCATGTTTTTATGTGAGATAATTTTGCATGTGTATGTATATGTATTGAATAATTTTTATTGTGTTTAGTATACATGCCTGGATTTGTATCCTTTTTAGAGTTTTGATTTGCTGTTTTGAAATGAATAGATATTGTTTTAAAGATATAGGCTTATATTCCTTATGTTGGTTTCTCTTCTGTTATGTTGGGACTGCAGTCTGCCTGTGATATTCCAAGGCTTCCATGTCAGTAGGAACAGTAAACCCTCTCTGGATTTTACTCCAGACTTTTAGCGGTGCTGTCCCAATTGCCAGACCTATTTTGGGGCAAAGGTTTCATGGTACTCCCTTTAAAGTTCAGCCTCCAACCTGGAGCAGACGCTCTATCCCTTGGGTGGCAAAACCTCCATCCGCCTCATTCAGATCAAGGCCAAAGAAGGATAACTCTTCATGCTGTTAGACACACACAGAGTGAGGGACAGAAAGCCAAAGAAAACAAACATTTTTACCAAATGCAGGAGAAAATCCATGAGCTGAAGAATTAGCTTCAAAAGCCAGCCCAAGTCAGGCAGCTTTTGCTGCAAATCTGGCAGCATTAAACATAACAGGCTTGTCCCAGCATTATTGCAGAGTGGTAACCAGTGCTAAGCTTCAGATACATTTCTTCCCTCTCCATGTTTCATCTAATGCACAATAAAGCACATCCTCCACCATACGGTTACCATGAGTACAGGAACACTAGTCCCTAGAGGACTTGGAATAAAAACCTCTCCCTTCCCCAAAAATTTTAGATTTCATTGTGTGAAAATGCAAGGTTATCCAGGCCTTGTGAAGGAAATTCAAAAGAAAATATTTCTCTTTGCTGTGCTGGGCTTGTAAAGTGGGGAAGTTGGTTTAAAAGCCAAGAGGCCTTGGAGAGAATTTTTCTGGTCGCTTATAGCATGACTTTTTTGGGGGGGTATGCATGTTAAAATTCAGAGACATAGCCATCTTAATTCGGAATATCAATATGCAAAGGGATCTTGCAGCACCTTTGAGACTAACTGTGCAAAAGACGTTGTAGCACAAGCTTTCCTAGGCTTAGGCTGCATCCGCACTACAGCAATAATCCGGTTTGACACCACATTAACTGCCATGGCTCAATGGCATGGGATGCTGGAAATTGTAGTTTTGTGAGACATTTAGCCTTCTCTGTCGGAGAGCTCTGGTGCCACAACAAGCAAAAATTCCTAGAATTCCACAGCATTGATCCATGGCAGTTAAAGCAGTGTCAAACTGGATCATTTCTGCAGTGTGGATGCAGCCTTGGTCTCCTTCCTCAGATGCATCTAAACAAGCCAAATATACAAAAGCTTATGCTACAACTTCTTTCACACAGTTAATCTCACAGTTAATCCCCCCCCCCAACATTGCATGAGGAAACTGCCTGTTCCTCCTTACACAATGATTTTCCGCTAATTTCTGTGCACCAATTTCTTCAGGCTAATCCATCTGACCCAAACAAACACCAAATGGCTGTGAAGAAGCACCAGAAATTCCCAACTGCACCATCACCTGGCTGGCAACCATCTCTCTCCTGGACCTCCATCTTCCCCTGTGAGGACATTTGTGGCCCTTTATGCAATGCCAGCTACACAGAGGTCCCTGGTTGCATCAATATTCGACCAACCTAATATTCCCAGATCTCCTGGTTAACCATGTACCACAGCATGCAAATGCCAATTGCGATCTCCGGGATTCACGATCCACCCATCAGGGTGAGCAACCCAGTCTCCCTCTGGTGCCAACTTACCGTATATACTCATGTATAAGTCGACCTCATGTATAAATCAAGGGCAGTTTTTGGATCCAAAATCATGGATTTTGTTATGACTCGTGGATATGTCGAGGGGCAAACACTGGAGGATGTTACAAAAGATCTAAAGGGGGGGAACAAAGCACCACTTCCCTCCCTATATCTCACTCTCTGGACCTCTCCCACGCATCAGTCTCAGCATGGAAAAGGGGAAACAAACCTCAGTGTGCACGCGCGCGCACACACACACACACACACACACACTTCCCCTTACCAAAAGCATCTCCAAGGCACATGGCTTGCGAAAAGGAGGACAGACTCCACTGTCTCTCTGCTTGTCACCCCCAGGACTCCCAAGGCTCATAGCTTGCAGAAATGGAGGACAGGCTTTTCTCTCTCTCTCTCTCCTTCTCACTCCCAAGGCTCATAGCTTTCAGAAATAGAGGACAGGGCTTTCTCTCTCTCTCTTTCTCACCCCCAGGACTTCCAGGCAAAACGGGGTACAAGCCTGGGCTTACTTTCTTTGTGTTCCTTCTCTCAGCAGCAGCTTGTTAGGTCTGGCTCCGCAGGAAGGCTGAGAGCCTGGGAAACAGACACACACACAGACAGAGGGAGAGAGGAGGAGAGGAGAGCCGGCGCAGGAGCTTCAAACAGGGAGCTGTTACAAGGCTACAGAGGAAGGTGGACACTTCTTCTTTCACAAAATTTATTAGCATTAACTCATTGACCCTTCCATAAGTCTACCCAGGATTTTGGAATTCATTTTGGGGCATACATTTTTCGACTTATAGTCGAGTATATACGGTAGCTCCAAGCTTCCTTCTGACCCTGATGTTCTGGTGGGAGGAAAGAGGGCATCGTCGCCTGTGCCATTCTGCTGCGCATTTAGGAGGCGCTCTAGGAACCATGAGAAACACAGCAGACAGCGGCTCTCCTCTCAAGTAGGACTGGAGATCATCCCAGTACAGTAAATGCAATGCTGTTTTGGAGACCTCTTCCCCCAAACTTCACCCCTCATTTCCAGGTTTGTGGCTGGAAAAGAAAGTAGGAGATAAGACTATCTCACTAAATTTAGGAGCCACAAGGCAAGGTCAGAGGCAAGCCAGATGCTCACAATATTTTGAGTTCTCAACCACAGTCTCCGGCAATAAAAGTCACCTTGTGCTTTTGGAAGGAGCCTAAGTTCTAAATCAAACATTAAAATGTCAAAACTTTTACAAACACTTGACAATATTTGACCACAGGCTGCACAGTGTAAAGCTCCACATGCGGAGTCAACACACTGAGGCCTAAATCTTGTTCATCCTGACTAAAACAGACCAAATCAATGAATAGGATTTGCTTATGCTTTGGCCGGTCGTGCAACAATTGACTGAATAAGTCTGCTCTGGTTGGGGGATTCACAAACAGGAGGTCAGCCTAACTCTGCTATGCAACATTGTTTTTCTGAACCAAGACACCAAAACTGCTTTCAAATGCACATGCGCTTCCATGTGCAATTCATAATGAGCATCCAGATGCCATATGCTTCAACATTCAGTTCAGTAGACTGTTTTACTATCTTGTCGGATAGTATGGAAGGACGAGGAAAGGGAAACCACTTTAGGGGTTTCTGTCCTGGTCCTCTGATATCTTGAGTCATTCTTTGGCAAACTAATTCTGATTCAGGACATTCCTGTGTCATTTTGGCCCCAGTTCAATCTTACATGGAAGGGTATTGGGGGCCGAAAATTGGCCCCAGAGACCTGCCATGGTTGCCTACCCCCTGCTGTAGGCCAAAGGCCCAGATCTGTACACTTTTTAAAAATAGCTGCATTGATGTTCCACAGTTTACAAGACATCATAGACCAGGTTCTGCTCATGGCTACAGCACCGCACTGTAAACTTCCAGAAGCCAACGTAAAAACGCTTCATATTTTTACTGCAAGGATTTATTTATTTTTTAGATGAAGAGTAATGCAAGATGCTGGGCAGAGCTACTTTTTTAAAAAACAAAAGATCGCATTGATGTTGCCCTTGGGATTGCAACTCAAAGAAGCACCAAAGCCGTCGGATGCTTCCGCTCCCCGCTTTGCTTTCTGCATGCAAACACAGGCTGGCAATTAGCAGTACCTATTAACGCTTCCAGTTAATTCTCTGCCAGGGAAATCTGCTCTGAGGTTTAATAGAAAGATTTTAAACTGATATTAGGAACTAATTAACAGCCCACTTATTGACACAGACAACCCAGAAAAACAAAGCAGAAAAGGCAATACCTTCAGGATACTGTACACACAAACACACACACACAGAGATATGGGCCCGAGATGCATGGAAACCCTGGGAACAAGGGACCCTGGAGCATGAAACATTGCCCACATGAAGACCAGGCTAGCACTGAAGGTTTAGGACTGGTTTACTCCTGGTTTGGAATCAATGGTTTATTCCTCTTCTGGTTTATTATCAGCCTGGCCAAGCCAGAGTCTGCAACTCTGCCCATGCAATGGGACCAACATGTGGATGGTGATCACTTGTGTAGGGCTTACAAAAGGCTTACAAAACCCATAACACTTGCTTTCTAGTCCGATCCTTCTGGAATCGGACCCTGAGAGACCAAGGTTCAAATTCCTGTTCAACCATGGAAACCTCTGGGTGACTTTGAGCAAGTCATCCTCTCTCAGCCTCAGAGGACAGAAATGGTGGCAAATCTCCTTGGAAGGAAACTGACCAAGAAAATCCTAGGATATGGGCACCATAAGTGATATATAACAACAACAAAAGTATATAGATATTTGTGCAGTGGCAGAGCCACTGTTGACTGTTTCCTGTTCAAAGTGTAAAACTGTATTTGCATGGAGTGCAACAACTCCTGTGTCCTTGAAAGCAGTGCTTGAACATTTCTTAATTTGCATTACAGGTTTATGATTTGAATGGCATGCGCTGAGCAGCTGTGGCTGATGCTTCATATCTCCTGCATCATTATTAATTAAAAATAATAATTGTAAGCTGCTCTGATAGCCTTTACAGCTGAAGGGTGAGGTATAAGTACTCTATTAAATAACAAATAAACATGACTTCCCCAGGAGGATGACCCTTGGATTCAGGTTGAAGACCTGCAATCTCAGGTCCTGGGATGCTTCTGCTAGTACCAACGATTCCCAAACTCTGGCTTTCCGGCCGTTTTGGACTTTGGCTCCCAGAATCCCTGATCATAGGCCAAGATGGCTGAGACTCCTGGGAGTTGAAGTCCAAAACATCTGGATGATGAGAGTTTGAGAATCATAATACTAGACAGACAAACACATAGCAAGTCCATCTCTTGGCCAACAAACTAGGGAAAAACGTGTTGCTGACCACGACTTTGGCTAGAGAACTGCAATATCCATATCCTCAATGTCTCATTTGGTTGCAAGTGGAACATTTGAGCTCATAGCATGCTGAGTGTCTGGTCTAGGCGTCTACCTGTCTCTCACCTGGGGTCAGTAGGAACGGTTTAGGGTCCTAGGCCTTGCAAAGCGCCACTGTGTCTGCAGATTGGCCAGTCTCAATGTATCCAGGGTTGCAGACTCCACTTGTGAACAACAGAATGTTCTCTGAACTTGGAAGATGGCATGCTGTTTCCCCGCAACTCCCATATACGTTTTTTATTGGGTCCATTTTGCCAACTGTGGCCCAAGGAGCCCACTTAAGGCTGCCCAATAAATGCACAGGTGAAACCTCAAAGTAAGCTCATGCACATATAGGAAGGGAGCTAAAGATCTTAATGGCTTCAAAATGAGAACTTAAAAGCCTGGAGATCTTTCCCAAGGGCTCAGAAACACCAAAGTAATAACAGAGACCAGAAAACAGAGAGATTTTGTCTCCATCCCAACCCCACTGGGCCTGTTAGTAAGGAAAATATAGGTCTGTTTTTATTACCGGGACGTGTGAGGGAAAGGAAACATAGCCTCAGTTCAGGACACAATATTCACTAAAGGAAGAAAAACGGAGCTATTTGGGATCATCCATGGGTAGCGACTGACCAGGACTCTTTGACAAAAAAGGCTAAAGACTTTGCAAAACTGCAGCTCTCAGAATTACATAGGAAGGACTACAGCACCTAAAGTGGTGTCTAAATGCATTATTTCAACATCATATCATACAGTTGTAAACATAGCCGAGATTCAGTGGAGAGAAAGATGAGGCCCATTCGCCGCACATGGCTGCCTGCGCATGGACTGTTATTGGCGATTAATCTGCTTTGCATGACTTTAAGAACATACAACTCACACTTCCGGTTTTGCACTACGTTCAGCAAGGACATCCTGAAGGCAGCCACAAAACACTAAAAGTGTTTTACCAACAAACAATGAAAGTGGGGAGGAGGGCTGGAAAAGGGGTATCCTTCTCCGAACTCTCTGTTTTTCACTTTAGGATAGAATTCACTCATCACTTCCAAAGTAAAACAAAAAAAGTTCTGCCCATTTCCTCTTGCAAAAAGAAAGAAAGAAAGAAAGATTTATCAGACAAGGAGATGAAGATATTCAAAGCAGGGCTCTCTTCCTCCCATGGCTTCAACTTTCAGCATGATTGGCACACAGAGAGAAAAAAGGAAGCCTGGCACATGGACCGCCACATCACCCTCCCATGCACTTCCCCCTTCAGCCCCACTAGAGATGCCCACATCCTGATGGGTCCCAGGCTCATGGGTAATGCTTAGAAACTACAAATCCCAGCAAAGAAAGGAGGGAAGGGGCTGGTGAGAAGGCCAAGGGTCTCCATCCCAAATGCAGGAGGATGCAAAGTCATGGAGCTGAGCACCATGCAACACCCCAGGCAACGTTTTGCAAGCCAGCTTGGCTGGAAACAAGGGGAACCCTTCTTGTTCATCCTCTTCCAAGGTATTTTTAAAGGAGTTGCTACTGAGAGATCCCTTCCCTCATCCAAAAATTTCATTGAGTGGAACTGAAAGCCTCTCTGCTGCATATAAACCTGGCTTTTAGGTTGGGTTGCAAGTGTTTGGGTGGGTTATTTTTTTCTTTTTAAAAAGGGGAACTCAATACATTGCTGCAGATAATTTACCCGTGTCAATACCAAAGCCATTTTTATACACCTGACCAGAGAACTACTCCGAATTAACAAAGAAGAGAAACCCTTCAAAGTCTTCCCAGAACTGGTTCAAAACCACAGCTGAGCTGAGATGACAAAAAGATATCGCTTTGAGGATTATTTTTATTTTTGGTTTGCGGTAACTTGCAAAAAGGCAGGGATGGGAATCAGGTGGTTCGCCAATTAAATTGTAAGCATCCCTTTGCTTCTGCAGAGGGTCCAGAAGCTAGGACTGTGTGTCCATTTGGACACAAAGCCATTCTTTAAAAAATGCCTTGTCCTTTTTGGGGAGCTAGACTAAGGGTGGGCAATTGCGGAAGGTTTGGGGGTTGGTTTCTGCCCTAGGATCTCTCTCTGGATTGCTCAGATTGCCAAAGACTGAAAGAAAACCAAATGCCAGAAAAGGCTGGGAATCTATTCCTGCTTTTGCAAAATTTGGATTTTTTTTTTTAATGTGGAGGACTGTGACCTATTTAAAATCTGTGTTGCTGCTCCTGACAGCTTCCAGGAGAAACAATCTACACTTTTTCGGCTCAGAGAAAGGACAATCTGAAGGCATTGAGGGCCCCAAAAGCAGACTTGGGGGTCTCATGCAGGCCCAAAACTTGTAATGATTTTGTAACAGACAGAGAAAGAAGGGGTCCCTATTATGGACAAATCAGCCTGGACCAATGTATGTGTGCTGGGGTTAATTCAGTTAATTCAGGACTCTCCTCCTGGGTGCAAATGGGTATTTCAAGACACAACATCCAAAGAAGCCTTTCCCTTTTGCCACAAGAAGGATGCAACTTGTGTGCAAACTGAAGAGATGCAAACCTAAGAGGGGGACAAAATAAAGCAGTACCCCTTCCCTGTCTCCAATGGCATTTTCCTTCTGTCCCCTAATTTCTAGCATTGCAGTGAACATGAAACTTCTCTTGAACATTTAAAATTAACCATTTTGGCATCCAACAAAGGGGCATCAGGAGGCAAAGTGACCCCAGGAGTTCCAAAACAGCAAAGAGAAGAGTTCAAAGTCTGGGTGATCTTCAAGGTCTCCCTCTTTTGAATGCTAAAAATTTGGGCACTTCAGTAAAATTTCATGCCGGGAGGCAGGTTTCATTTAGGCGCTACAGGTTGATTTTCCCTTATTCAAGATGTTTAGGACCAGAAGATCTTTTTTGGAGTTTGGATTTTTTCCCCCTGATTTTGGAATATTTGCATGTATCTTGGTATCCTGGAGATGGGACCCAAATCTAAACATGATATTCATTTATGTTTCATGTACACTTCATACACATAGCCTAAAGGTAATTTTATACATCATATGGAGTCTCCTTCCTTAGAGGTCTTTAAACAGAGGCTGGATGGCCATCTGTCGGGGATGCTTTGATTGAGATTTCCTGCATGGCAGAATGGGGCTGGACTGGATGGCCCTTGCGCTCTCTTCCAACTCTACAATTCTGTGATTCTATTATATGTTTAATAATTTTGTGCATGAAACAAAAGCTGTGCACACTGAACCATCAGACAGTCAAAGTGTCACTATCTCAGCCATCCCTGTGGACAATTTTGGATTTCTGGATAAGGGAGACTCAACCCGTATCAGTGCCTTCATTCCCCCATCCAGCCACCCCAAATCTAAACTCCTGGAAATAGAGGAGTACTTGTGTTGTTGTTGATGATGATTTAAAGGTTTACTACAAAAGAAAGCAGGACAAAAGCAGTTCCAGTGTTCTCCCAGAAAGAGAGGAACCCAAACTAAGTGTGGACACAACTTTTGGGAAGGATTTGTGCTTCATTCCTAAAACGAGTGAATACCTTTGGACCTGAATGTCCTCCCAAACTTTCCCATGGAGAAAGCCTGCCCCTGCTTTCCTTCTTCTTGCTCTGAGTCCTGGCATTAGAAATAAATTTGGGGGCCAAGCCTCAATCCCACCTTGGCTCCAATGTGAAATCTTAAAGAAACACACACCATGAACACATCACTCACCTTGACACTGGAAACCTTGCTTCCCAAAGCCCCTGCAAAGGAAAAAGACAGACACAGGGTTAGAGAAGCCAGAAGCACACATAAAGCCATCCACATTTATTTGCAACACCAGAAGTTATTTGCAACTCCTGAAGCTCCAGGAATTGCAAAAGGCAGCCCCCTCCTCCCTGTATTTTGTCATTCTTCTGTGCACTCAGGTCAACTTTGAGTCTTATGGCAAGGTATAAATGAGAGACCACCAAGGCAAGGGTCCCGGTCATCTCTAGCCCTGCTTTGGTCTTGCAAACTCTGGCTTCCTCAACCAGATCACTCCACCTGCAGTTCGGCTTCCACTTTCCCCACCATTATCACGTTTTTCTAATGAGTCACAGAATCTCAGGATACGCCCAAGGTATGACCATAGCCTCCCTTTAGTCATCTTGGCTTCAAGGGAGAAGGCAAGCTTGATTTGCTTTCAGACACATTTATTGGCCTTTTTGGCAGCTCAGGACATCTTTTGCATTATTATTATCATTTTAAAAAAAAATCCATCCCCACCATTTTTCTCAACCTTTGGCCCTCCTTTGGTCAAGGATGCCTGGCCATTGGTCAGCTGAAGTCCAGTTGTTGGACCCAAGGGTGAAAAACACTGTTGTGGAGGTGTGTGTATGTGTGTGTGTGTATACACTTAGGACTGTTTGTTTGAATTCACAACTCTCTATCCCTTATGAAGATCAGAGTTTGGGAAATATGCTTCTCTGGATCACAAAAGCCAGAGGAGTCTGGGCACTGTAATCCAAAGAGCAGAAAGCAAGAAGGAGAAACATGGGGAAATATAGTCCTCCTCTTCTCCTTCATCTCTGCCCCATATCTCTTCCCAAGCTCCTCCATATCGCCTTCCTTCATTCTTTCCTTCCTATGGCTCCCTCATTCCCTTCATCTTTTCTTCCTTCCTCCTACTCTGCCCCCACCTTCCTATTCTCTTTCCTTCCCTCCTTCCACTCCCTCATTCCCTTCCTCTTTTCTTTCTTTCTCCTTTCCTCCTTTTCTGCCCCATCTCCCTTCCTTCCTTCCTCACCATCATTCTCTTTCTCTTTATATTTTCTTCCTTCCTCCTCCTCTGCCCCCATCTCCCTTCCTTCCTCTCCATCATTCTCTTCCTCTTTTCCTTCTTCCTCTCTTCCTCCTTCTCTGCCCCATCTCCCTAATCTCCTTCCTTCCTTCCTTCCTTCCTTCGGCAACCCAGGACTCTAACCCAGTAACCTGACTTTCTGTTGTGTTGCCTTTAGCTTCAGGAGGCCCTGAGGAGGAATGGTGGAGGCAATCCTTAATTGGAGGGGAATTGATTAGATTGGGGGCGGAATTGGGAAATTAATGAGCCGGTGATCATCGCCTGACTCAGCCCGGCTTTGCCTTTGGAGGAGCCCTGAGTCAAAAAACCCTGCAACACGGAGCCAGTTGCCATTTTAAAGGCCAGGAGGAATGTGCTTTCCCCCCTACATCCCCTGGACTGCTGCTAATGAATAAAGCTGCTAATCTCACAGGTGTTGCCAGGCTCATCTTTTACAGCTAATGACTTGCAACTAGATGAGTTGATCTGGAGCATTGTGGGCTGGAGGGGAAATCAATGGAAGACTTTGTCGCCTTGGAGGCGATCTGGCTCAACCCAGGCATGCTTTCTAAATTTCCACATCTCCAAAGATGTACCCGCGCATACAAATTAGCATGTGTCCTTTTCTGAGCAGATTTGTATTCCGCAAAGGCCTCCTGCCCACCCCCTCCCGGGTCCCCAAACCTTTTAAGTCCCTGGCGGAGAAGCTTGTGGGGTCGCGAAGGGACTCCCAGGGGGAAATCAGGAAGTCACCCATCGATCACATTCATCACCTTGCAGCCACCCAGTTTGGGTGTAAAATGGGTTGCACTCAACACAGGGAGCCACATCTAGCCAAGTGGGCCACGTTTAATAAACTGGGACCCATTAAAAACATAGGGCCACATCAAAGTGAGCCACTTTGGGCACCAGAAGCCACATCCAGCCAAACAGGTTGCCTCCAACAAGGAGGAACGGCATGGCTAGCCAAGTGAGCCACGTTTTAAGAAATGGGCCACATCCACCCAAACAGATTGGATCGAATATAAGGAGCCAGATCTGGTCAAGTGGACTATTGCCGGTGAATAAAGGCCCCCAAATGGGTTGCATTCAAAACAAGGGGTCGCATCTAGCCAAGTGGGCCACATTTTAAAAAGTGGGCCACGTCCATCAAAGCATTTGTTGCATGAAGCCTATAGCCAGTGCCAGGAGCCAGTTTGGTGCAGTGGTTTGAACATTGGACTATGACTCTGGAGAATCCTGGTTCAGTCATGAGAGGCCACAGGGTGACTTTGGTCAAGTCACACTCTCTCAGCCTCAGAGGAAGGCAATGGCAAATCTCTTCTGAACAAATCTTGCCAAGAAAACCCCAGGATAGCTTTGCCTGAGGGTGGCCATACATTAGAAAAGACCTGACGGCACACAACCACCACCACCACCAAATTGCCAGTGCCAAGGGCCCTATCCACCAAAGTGTGCTGCATTCAAAACAAGGCACTACATCTGGCCAAGTGGGCCACATTTTAAAAAGTGGGCTTCATCCAGCAAAAGAAGGTGCATCCAATACAATACACAGACTCACATCTAGCCAAGAGGACTATAGCTGGTGCCAAAGGACCCCATAAATATGAGCCGCATTCAAAACAGGGCACCGCATCTAGCCAAGCGGGCTGCATTTTTTAAAAGTGGGCCACATCAACCAAAGCAGGGAGCATTGGATACATGGATCTACTCCTAGCTGAATGGACTATAGATGGTGCCAAGGGCCCAATCCACTAAAATGGACTGCATTCAAAACAAGGTGCCTCATCTAGCTAAGAGGGGCCCACGTTTTACAAACTGGGCCATATTGGGCTTAGGGGCCCACATCTGGCAAAGCAAGCCATGTGCAGAATAAGGGTCACCTCTGGCAAAGTGGGAAAGGGGCCACATCTGTCAAAAGGGACCACATCTGCCAAGGACTTGTGATGGCATTTGTGGATCCTGAGGGTCACCTCCAGAGGAAAGCCAAGGGGGTGAGTGAGACCCTGCCAAGGGCATCAGACCCTTCTTCCAATTCCTTTCCAAGGGCCTTCTTAAAAGGGGCCAGCTGTGGGCGAAGGAGAGGAAGGGCACCCCCCCCTTGACACACAGGGAAATGCATGGGCCAGAAAGGGCCACTCGATGCCAGTCTGTGGTGGGTCTAGTGGGGGGAGCAGTCCTCGGGGATGGAAAGAGAGGGGGGTCTTCTCCTACCCCCCCTCCCAGACACACTGCTGGGACCCCTGAAAGAGCAAGGCCAGCCTCCAACAGGGGTCCAAAGGGGGTCCCTGAAGGATGGGGGGCAAGCAAAGCCAAGCAAAGGGGGTCCCTTGGGGTTTTAAAGGGAGGGAGAGAGCGAGAGGCAGAGTGGGGGTCCTGGGGGGGGGGGCTCTGTGTCTCCTTCTCACCAGATGAAGTCGGTGCAGTGGCTGCAGAAGGTGGGCTGCTTGAAGAAGCGGGCGGTGAACTTGTGGTCCTTGACCTCGTGGACGTTCTTCTGGCGGAGGGCGCCTTTGCGGGCGAAGCGCACCAGCCCTTCCTCGGCCCCCTCCGCCCCCAAAGGCAGCCCCGGAGGAGCCACCGCCGCCGAGGAGGAGAAGGAGGAGGACGAGGAGCAGGACGAGGAGGAGGACGAGGAGGAGCCCGGGGCAGCGGCAGCAGGAGGCGGAGGGGGCGCAGGAGGGGGCTCCTGGACAGAGGCTGGGGCGGCCATGCTGCTGCTCAGCATCCCTCCTCCCGCAGCCGCCCTGGAAGGAGAGCAGGGAGAATGCCTGCCTGCC
>NC_056529.1:815875-827379 GCF_019175285.1 Sceloporus undulatus | reverse complement strand
GGCCTTGCATTGGGCAGGGGGCGTTGTCGGGGATGCAGATGGGGCGTGGCCAGGAGGGAGGGAGGCTGCTGTGCTGCTGCTTCCCAGCTGCGCTCAGAGGGGGAGTCGCATCCGCCGCAGCAGCCGCAGCATCGGGCGGAGCGGCTCCTGCGCCCAGAAGAGAGCGCGGCATTATAGCACATTGGTTTGACTGCCATGGCTCCATCCTACATAATCCTAGGATTTGTAGTTTGGCTGAGGAACTAGAGACCTTCAGTAACGAACTTTAAATACTCCACAAAACTGCAAATCCCAGGATGCTCTAGGATGCCACCGTGGCAAATGAAGTGGGGTCAAAGTGCTACCGTTCTGTAATGTGCAAGAAATCTCTGACATGGGGCAGGGAGGAGATTGATCCCTTCACTGCTTCTCCCCAGAAGAGAAAAATACAAAGACAGATTCATCTTATCTGTTGGAGAAGAGTTTGACATACTCCAACTCCCAGAATTCCATAGCCTTGAGCCAGAAAAGAGTTAAAGCGGTGCCAAACCGGGTTATTTCCCCAGTGTGGATGTAGCCTTAGAAACTCTGTGTTTCCTGCAAATACAGCCCAGGATGCTTCTGTCGAAACATACCCAGGAGATAGCCATTTTCTCCCATCTCTCTTCCCCGGCTCCTATCCTGGCGGAGATGTGATTAGAAAGCTGCAGACCGTTTCTGGATGCATCGGCTCAGTGGTGGAACTACAAACTGATCCCTTCTAAAAGAAAAGGGGGGAAAGCATCCTAATTTAATTAGCCCTTGGAACTAATCAAATGCCACGTTTCACCAGTTTCAGAAGCAGAGATATTCATCTTTGGAGTGGGCTTTGTGAGAAGGGGGCAAAAGGGATTTTAATGGCATTGGAGGTGAAGTTTTGCAAAGGGACCAAAGAGGCGAGGCAGAAAACAGGAGGAAAAACACTGGAATGGCTGCCAAACCAATGTATCTCAAGGGCTTCATCTGGGTGAGAGATGGGTGGATCTCCCTTTGCAACCAACAGAATCTGTCCTCAAAGAGCGGATACTTGCCACCCCAATGAGAAAATGTTTCTGTAGCTGCAGTGAATATCCACAGAAATTTGCCATTGGGAGGCAGAAATTGCACCCCAACGTTCCTCTGGAAGGAAGGTTTCACTCAAGGTGAGTTCATGACCTGCAAAGGTGGCTATAGGGCATCCGGACAGGGACTAAGCAGATGACTTGGGATCATGTTGGCTTCTTGCCACTTGAACAATGCAAACATGGCCACAAGAAGGGTCCAACGGTGGAGTGTCCAGCCCTTAACTGTGGTCACAAGGATGGCCACTCACCAAGTCACCCTTATCAGCACTTTCAGGCTAACCCAGAAACTTCCCCATTGGTCAAAAGAATGACTGACCTACAAATAGATTGTTGTGCCACTAAAGTCTCAAGGGAGCAGAGGTCATTTTTCACCCTTCCACTTGAACTGGGAAGGATCCTTCCCAGTAATGTGAAGGCAAAGGCTTTCATGGCCAGCATCCATAGTTTTCTGTGGGTTTTTCAGGGATATGGCCATGTTCTAGAAGCGCTTACTCCTGACGTTTTGCCGGCATCTGAAGACTGGCATCTTCAGAAGGTGGCATCTCCACCTTCCCAGCAATGGCGGCTCCACCTGGGTCCCCCAAAGGACCCTTTTCTGGAAAGAACGAAAGAGAACGATTAGCCTTCCCTCCTCCTTAAACCCCTAACGTAATCCATAGGCTGCCAATGACTCTTTGTGCAGAGAAAGTCCTAACAAGAAAAAGCTCGGAGCGTCTCTGCAGCCTCCTCTCTGCAAGCTGATGCGCCTTAATTAATGCATTTCTAGCCTGTTTATCTAATTGCAGCATAATTTGTTCCGGCTTGGGCCAACGCCTCACTTCATCAGCTCCTTCGATTTGCACGTATCAGGCCTTTGCAGGAGGAAAAGAGAGGGACGGATGTCACCTTCAGATGCAGGAAGGACTTTGCACTTCCAAATGGCTCTGAGTGGCTCAACGGCCAGAAAAGATGGATGCATCCCTGACCCAACAGTAATGGGTGTCTTCCAGAGAAGACTCGGTCGAAGGCAAGGGTGAGCATTGGGGGTCCACAGCACATAGGTAAATCACATTGCTCCAGTGGGCCTATTTCAGTTTGGGCTGGCAAGCAGATACATCAATGTTGTGTAAGCAGTCTCTCTGAAATGCACTCTTACACAAAAGGAGGGGAGGAAGCAATGGAAATTAGGAACAAACCAACAAAGGGATCAGATACAAGAGAGAGAAGACCTGGTTGCTGTCCAGGGCACTGAAAACTCCCAAGATTTCACTCAGGGCAGGGTAACTGTCTCCACCCCACATCCTCCATATTTATTGCCCTAGGTCCCCCAGAACCCATAATGCTTGCTGGGGGTGATAGGTAGTCCAACAACCCTAGAAGTTAAGAGGCTAGAAAAGGCTGGGTTGCAGCCAAAGGAGTAGCAGTTTCTGCTACAACTAATCCCCCATTTTTAAGGGTGTGTATCTTCACTACACTTTTACACCAGTTTTATACCACTTTAATTGTCACGATTTCATCCTAGGGAATGCTGGGATTTGTAGTTTGGGGAGGTACTTTGAATTCTCTTCTAGGCAGCTCCAATCCAGTCCCTTCAATTGCTATTTCTAAGAGACCCAGAAAAGAAAGGAATAATTAAATCACTATATTTTGGTACTGAAGTCAGGGTCTGATGAATTTCAGCTAATGCCAATAAATGCTGATCCAAACCCACAAAGGGGAAAGGGATCCCAGTTTCCCAAAGGTCAGAGAGTAAGGCAAGAAGTGTGTTCTTTCTCTCCAATAAGGATGGGACAATATTTACTGATATTTATTTATTTCCAGGATTTGTATTCTGCTTTTCTGCCACAATGGGGTTCAAGGCAGCTCAAGCCAACTCAGAGGCACCTAGTGACCAATCTATATAATGACGCTATCCACCTTTGGGGTTTCCAGAGTGCAAATGCCTATATTTATGCACCCATTATGCAGATGCTGCATTCACAATCGGTATCTTTTTTGCTTTGCAACAAGATGCACAAAGCAGGCAACGCTGGCAAGCCATGAAAGATTGGGGCTTGGTTTATACAGGGACACAGGGAGAATCCGCACCAACGAGAAAAAAGAAGAGGGCTTTGTTCCATCCGCCTGAGAAGAGAACCTTGATGCCTGTAATGCCATCATTCCTGATGGCTCTTGGATCTCAGACCAAACACCTGCAAGACGCCATAAAAACTCCCCAAATCCTCAAAGGGACACAGCGCCACCTACAGGACGACGTTGCTGCTGTCGCACAAAGTCAGGCGAATTAAACACAAAACGGCAGACTTCCAAGGTCACCTCTAATTAAGTGGGTGGCACCAGTGGCTAATTAAGCACTAAGTCTAGGGCAATATATTCCTGAATATAATGTATTCCAATAGTCGCAGCCAGGCAGGCAAAAGGACAGAGAAAGGGTGACCTTGTGCATCAATTTCAGGACACAGTAAAGATGCTAACTTTTGTTGGAGGAATGTTAGAAGAATCAGGGACTCTGGTTGATTCTTGCAACAAAACAGGACTTCTCTGCGTGAATCTTCTGTGCCTTGAAGAGCACTATGTGTGTTTTTCTTCCATTCAGGAAAAAGAAAAACCTTCTTGCAATGGAAGAAAGCAAAATAATGTTACAATGGATTTTCCATACTTGTGGGGTTAAGGGTGTGGACCCCTGCAAAAGTGGAAAAACTGCATAATAAAACAACAAACACCGAGGAATACCTCTCTCGCAATCTCTTAGGTCCTCCAACACAACTCTATGGTTAACGATCTGCTGCAAGTTGACCATAGAATTGCACTGGAGGACCTCCTACAAATGCGTAGAAGAGTTCTCTCTGGAATCTCTACGTTTCTCCCAGCACAATTCTGGCAGACGTTGACCATGCGTCACACTGAAGGACCTACAGATTTCTAGAGAGGTATCTCTGGCTTTGCTTCACAAACGGAGATTCAGGAAGAACTCATCCCGCGCTTTGTACAAGCGCATTGGTGACTAAAAAGGCCAATCCGGGATAAACAGGTTCGGTTGCCGACGCACAGCGGAAAGTCTCCTTAGGTGATGTTTCCGGGTTGCGGTTACTTTCTGCATTTTCATTCTCTTCGAGACTTGTTCGCCGTGAGCTTTCGAAACAAGGCTGCAGGCATCGTGGATAGAGTGCCTCCATGCCTCTTGATGCGAGGCCAGGGCCAGACATTGTTGGTGATCAATTTGGCCAAGCCTGAGATGTTTTTCAGGGAGTCCTTGTATCTCTTCTTTGGGCGCCCCTCTTACGCTCTTGCCCGTGGCGAGTTCACCGTAGAATACTATTTTTGGGGGCAAGGTCCTTCATCCTAGAAATGTGTCCTCATAGTATGGCCTCAATGCTGGTGATCCCTGTTGCTCAATGACAGCAACATTCGTCACATAGATCAGTCCAGTGTAGTTTAGAATTGTGCGTAAACAGCGTCTGATGAAAGCTTCCAGAGGTCGTAGGTGTTGGCGATAGGTGACCATGTTTCAGACCATAGAGGAGAATAGACAGTACAATGGCTCTATCACACTGATTTTTTGCTTCGCCTCAAGTGTTTTTACTCCAGACTCTTTTGTAAAGCCTTCCGAATGCACTATATGCCGTTGCCAGTCTGCGATTGGTCTCTTTATCAAGCTTGGCGTCTCAGGGAGATGCTTCCCAGGTAGGGTGAACTGCTGGACGGACTTAAGCACAGATGTGCCTACAGTGTGTGGGGATGGTAGTGTTCTTCCGCTGGTGCCCGTGTAAGAACTCCGTTTTCTCCAGTCCAAGAGCTCTGCAGCTGTTGCAAAGCAGGATGTTAGGCGCTGCAGCGAGCTGCTTCATATGGGGCACAAGGGCGCATCGTCAGCAAAAAGCGCTCACGGACTAGATAGTTTAGAGTCTTAGTGCGGGCCCTCAGGCGGCTTATGTTAAACAGCCTACCATCAGTACGTAGCGTATAAATGCATCTTTTCTTTGAGATCTGCCGTAGCCCTTTGGAACATCATGCTGGAAGAAGATTGTAAAATAGAGTTGAAGCGAGAACACAACCTTGTTTCACCCATTAGTTTTTAGAAAGGGCTCCGAGAGAGCGTCGCCCATATCTGACTTGACTTTGCTGGCCTTCATGTAGCAGGATGATCATTTTGAGGAATTTGGGGGGGGGGGAATCCTAGTCATTCCAGGATCTGCCACAGACCTTTTCTACTCACAGTGTCGAAGGCTTTGGTGAGGTCGACAAATGTTACATGAGTCCTTTGTTCTGCCTCTCATTTTCTCTGCAGTTGTCTAGGGCAAATACCATGTCTTGTAGTGCTCCTATTAGCTCTAAAGCCACATTGGTTTCAGGGAGAAGCTTTCTTTTAATAGCAGGGGACTAATCTGTTCAGCAGTATCCTTGCGAGGATCTTCTGCAGGACGTGTTTTTGTATAAGGTGGTAGGTCTGAGTAGAATTTGTCTTCTCGCAGGGTCGGCTTGCATAGTGTGGCATATATACTGAAAAGAACAACATGGTGGGAGGCGTAAGGAGATAATGCGATCAGAGTGTCCTGTTGGCAAGGTTTCGATTTTGGAGGCAATGGAGTTTTGATCATAAAGCCGGCCACCTGAAAGATGTTTTTCAGTTTGGGGTTTTGCCAGACCAGTGAGTGT
This sequence comes from Sceloporus undulatus, assembly GCF_019175285.1. Taxonomy (NCBI): domain Eukaryota; kingdom Metazoa; phylum Chordata; class Lepidosauria; order Squamata; family Phrynosomatidae; genus Sceloporus; species Sceloporus undulatus. The sequence continues at coordinate 821,662 of NC_056529.1, read as the reverse complement.
GTAGCCGGCACCGTGTTCTTTGCAGCGCCCTGTCGATGTTTAAGCCCTCCTGTGCAAGTCTCATTCAGCGGGACTTTCATGGCGCAGATGAACGACGCTCAGACGTCCACTGTCTGCACGAATACTTGAATGGTTCTGATGTTCCCAGCATGCAAGCGTTAGTCTAGTGCACCTTTGGAGGCAGTGTGTGCCTTTGTCTCTTTGTCTTTGTTTGACTGCATCAGAAGATGCCAGTGGCTGCGGCTAGCCAACCGGGTAGATGGGGATGAGCTTTTTGAGGCCACCTTTTCTAAGCCCCTCTCCATATGGAGCAGAGCGCTCTCCTTAAAAAGCTGCTTTGATCATTCAGGATGCTGCCGAACAAGACTGTCATCCCCGTAGAGTCGCAAGCGCCAAAGTCCTGCACCACTTGCTGCATGGTTTGGTCGCGGCTCCAGTGATTCCTTTACACCTGCCGTTTCGTCCTCGCCATCCTACAGGGCTTTTTTGGCGATTTGGATGTATCCTCGAGCTCTTTGCACTGGGTTTTTCTGGTGGGAGCGCAGCGTGCACAGATCTGGCCCTCCACCCTTTAAACAGAGGTTTGTCTGCTGAGGCCTTGCAAGCATCGGACCGTGGGCAGTGAGGTCCTTGGGTCGTAGGTTGGTAGAGTTTCCTTCTCTTAGATGGTGACCTTACAGGGTTAGACGGCACATCTGCCCGTGTTTGGGCTTCAGATTTTTCTTTCCTAGGATGGTTGCCATAAGTAAGGCTAGAGAGCCATCCTGCTGCCCTTTGGCGCTCTTGGTCAGACCCTTCGGTTGTGACCTGTCTGCCTGGGAGGCCTGTCGGTGGCTATTCTGCCACGCCAGCCATAGCTTAAAACATGCCATTAGGCGTGCGCAAAGCCTCTCCCCCCACGACAAGGGGGCGTCAATGGAGATGGTAGAGAGGCTATATTAATATAAATATTAATTAACTACTTTCCTTGATTCACTTGCCTGCCTCTTTTTCTTTCTGTTTCCAAGTGTTTAATTACTTACAATGCTAGGAATTGGGGACTGAAAGACAATATATTGGAAACAGGAACTCCTATTCAGTTGAAAAGAGCAATGCCTTACTCCCCACCTCCCATAGCTACCTCCAGAGAGAAAATACCATTCAAACCCATTGTCTTTCCTCCTTCCTTTCCCTATTGCAATGTCCCTCTGCTTCGACCTTTCCTGAGTTTATGCCCATGTGTATATCCTTCTTTCCAGTTTTTTAGATCAGGTCTTGTGCAAGTTTATCTCCTTTAGTGCCATTTCCCCAGTTACTCAACCAAGAGGAATCGCAGGCTGCAAAGTTACCGTTCTCATGCCGTTCTCTGTTCCAACACCATTTTATTGGATATACTACGCTCTCCTTGAAGACGCTCTCACAACATGCAAAGCAGCCTGAATTGGTGGGAGAACAAAGGGGACTCGAACACAGACTTGCAAAAAGGGCCCCTAAGAAAAACAAGCGTGTGCTCAGCTTTGCTCCTTGTCACTTTAGGACTATTTTAATTTGGGAGATCTCACTCATGCAAGGCAGCCATGCCTGATGTGTGCTCCACAAACACTGCAGGAGCCTGGTATTTCCCTTCCTCCTTTTCTCCTCTTATCGCTCCAAGAAGAAGACCTACAATCCTTTCCAGAGCAGGTATTAATGCTCTAAATTGACGTGTTTGAGCCAGGCATCCTTTTGCTCCATTTTCAACGCTCCACTGTTTTTCAGCCATCACTGGGTCAGTTCGAATACTGGAAGAGCTGCTTGCTACAGACAGTCCACCCTGGCCACCAATTTGCGAGCCACATATTAAGAGACCCCAAAATTGCAAAGCAGCTTAATGACTAGGATAGGCAACCAGTTACAAAACAATTGCCCTTCAGCTCCCACTGGAGAGAGGGCAGCTTTGCAAAAAACAGCCCTGAATCAGCAATCAAAGCAAGCAGCTTAATGACTGGTGCAGAAATAAGATATCTTGCACTACTTGTAACCACAGGAAGCAGCAAGGTTTCATGCAGCACCTGGGGGACATGCAGCCCAGACAGCCAAGGACCTTTTTGGGGTCCCCAGCGGTCTTACCCAATTTCCATTAGCAATATTTGCGGGGGAGGACAAAGAATCCACACATCTGGAAGCTTCCAGGGTGCACAAAGCCCTGTCAAGTAAACGGCAATATCTCTCAGATACAACAAATCTTCTGATTTTGTTTCATGCATTTATTTTAGGTTTGCACCCTCTGCCCTTCTGTTCTGAATTGGGCATGGCTCCTCTTTCCAGGTCTCCCCAAGGTCTGTAGCAAAAACTGCCACGCCTCCCACTGCCTTTATGTGGTCAAATGTATGTCTAATGCTCGGGTGGTCTGAAGCACAGAGGGAGCGCTCCAGTCTTTGGATGTGGGTTCCAGCAATCCCTCCTTATAGCACAGTAATCCCCAAACTTCATTCTGCTAGGGTTTTGGACTCCAGTCCAGAAAGCCCTAGCCAACTAAGTAACGTCAGCAGTTCTGGGAGCTGAAGTCCAACACATATGGAAGACAAAGTTTGGGAAACCACTGTCAGGTTTTTGACTTCACCTACCAGGTGACGCCCCCCCAACCAACATGGCCAACAGTCAGGCATCCATGGGAGCTGCACGTCCAAAACATCTGGAGGAGCAAAAGTTTGAGACATTACTGCTCTACAGGTCACGTGGCATTATTGGGCCCATGAAGATATGACTGCTATCCATGCTCTTGTTTAAGATATCTTCGGCTTGGATTCAGGATTACACACCCCATCCTAACCCCCAAATTGAGCAAAACTGATTTGGAGGCAGACAACAACAACAGCCGAAGCAGCCGCCCGCAAACAAACAACAACCAGAGCCCGGCCTTCCACATCCATTTTCTCTGCATTGGGGCGCAAAAAACTATGGAATTTACTCCTTCTTGGCCTCTGGATGAGAAGGGCGGAAGCCTGACCTCTCTACAAGTGAGGAGGAAGGTTACTGATGAAAAACTCTTCCTTACAAAAAAACCACCAGAGATGGAAGGAAGAAGGAAGGAAGGAAGGAAGGAAGGAAGGACGGAAGGAAGGAAGGAATGAAGGGACTCCCCCACAACGTGACGGGACTTCTTTCTCAATTCGGCCTGATGTGTATCCGGCCGCGTGCGCTCGGTGTGATTCGTCCCGCAGAAGGACTTGGTACATTCATCACAACAGCGATTATGGACCTTCATCATGCAGGTGGTCATGGAAGAGAAGAAAAGCAGAGGAAAAGTGGTCAGTCCCAAATTGACCAAAGGAGATCGATTGTCTTCAACCGGACTACTCAATGGGAGGATCTACGTTGTGGGGCCCTTTTTTAACTGAACCATTCCACTTTTCATTCATTAAAATTATAACCTATTGCTTCCTCCTTGTTGATCATATCACCCCTTTGTGTTCTTATAGCCCAATCCTTCTTGCAAGAGCAGCGAAACCTTAAACAGGGCCTTGAATCATGTCTGGTCTCCTCTCACCTGAGGTGACAACCCACAATTTTTCATGTAATAAACTGTTCCATTTGTATAGAGCCCAACACATAGCCCCACCCCTTAGTTTATGGCAGAAACTGTTTGCATCTGCAAACTCTGATACCTACCTAGTATTTATGGCATGATTTATGCAACTCCTGTCAGTTAAATAATTTTGTTAAGCATCAAGAAACTGTGATGGGGCTAATTCCTAGACTGCGGCTAACATTTGCAGTAGTCCTCCACCTTTGTTCTCCAACTATTTTGACTTGTAAATGGCCATGCTAGCATGAGTTTCTGTGAGTTGATATCCAAAACCTTTGGAGGGACCAAAGGTTTTGAAAATCCCTGGCGAATCTTCAAGACTTGTTAAAAATGTCATGGGTTGTTTTGTTTTGCTGTTTGTTTGTTTGTTGAAGAAGCTATTTTTTATTTTGCCAAAACAGCAAAACAGCCTTTCTCCAACCCTAAGAAGACAAATGGTGCAATTATTCTTTCTTGCCTACGAGATGTGAAATTGGTGAAGCTTTACATCCCTGGTTGGAAAGTTGCTGTACTGCAAGGCGTAGCAGCAGGGATGCTGCGTTGAAAGTCCTCCCGTCTCCTTGTCTACCTATTTGTAAACTCAGCTGAGTTTGAGAAAGGATGAGCAACATACAAAATTTGGGCAATGCGGACCTTCAGGGACCCTTTACTGTGCCCTCCTCTATCCTTCTTTAGAAGTTTAGACACCCTAAGAAATTCTGCCGATGAGCAAGGAGTTCGGAGAGAGAGTCTCTCCCCCGTCAAGTGAAAGGAGCCATTGGTTAAACATGACCACAAGCTATAAAAATGTAGTCAAGATGGCTGTTCTCTGTGCTGTTGTTGCACTCTGAAATGTGAATTGACCAGGTTGCTTGAGTGAGTGCACAGGGCCGTTCCAAGACAGTCCCCTTGGTCTGATCACCCTTGCACACATGCACCATGCCACAGGACTTCCAAGCACTGAACCCAGAGCGGTCAAATATAATCCACACCCAATAAAATCCATTGATGGCTTTCCTGTCTTTTAAAACAGGTTTGAGCTGGCTTGCAATTTCCCAAAATGGCACTAGACGGCACATCCCTAAGGACCATGGTTCCTGGAGGACCAGATTCAGAACATCCATTTTGGGATGCAGCAGCTTAAGCATTTCACTCTGAACTCTCATTGGAGGCAAAGGTGATGGCAGTTCCTAGAGCACCTGAAGCAAATATGGGAAGGGTCTCACCAGCTCGAACAGATCTCCTGCAAGAGACATTTCCCTCCTTCGCCCCAAATTACAAAGCAAGAGGGTGCTTTGTAATGAGGAAGTCAAAGCTTACTGCTGCTGATTTATTGTCTTTGTCCCCACTTCGCTTATGATTGGGGTCTATGTGACTCCCCCCCCCCCCATTTCTTAAAAATAACAAAAGCAAAAGGCACTGCGACCACAGCAGAATCTCCTTTTTCTCCTGCACACTAGTTTACCATTTTTTACTACATGAAGAAGCCTGTGTAGCTTTGAAAGCTTGTATGGTTGATCCAACCTAAGACACACTTGGGATTTTGTTCTATTTTTCTTTGTACACAACACAGCTATCCCTGCAACATTTTTACACACCGCTGAATGCTGAGCCAAGAGGATGAGGCAATGGCTTCTTTCTCTATTCTCTAAGACTGCATCCACACTGGAGAAATAACCTGGTTTGGCACCACTTTTCAGCATCTTATCTCAAGGCCATGGAATTCTGGGAGTTGGAGTATGTTGTGGGCCCCAGAATTCCATAGCCTTGAGCCAGGGAAATGAAAGCAGTGCCAAAACAGGTTATTCCTCCAGTGTGGATGCAGCCTAAAGTACTGAAATCCTAGCCCAAGCAGGGTCCCTCCTTTGAGGATCTCTGCAACTTGCATTGGTATGCATTGAACCTCTTTCTACACATGGTGCAACTGTCTCTGCAACACTTCTCACACAATGGATATCTGTTTATTCATGGCTAGCATATGGTGAGCGAGTTAAACAGACAGTAAACCCTAATGACATCTCTGCATCTCACCTTTTTGCTTGTTGCAAGGGTCAGAATCCTCTGATTCTCTCATGCAATGACATAAAGCCCTGGAAAACCCACCTGTTTCATGCTGCCTGCCCCTCACAGAGCCAGGGAATGGCTGGTGGAAAGCAGGGGACATCGGACAAGAACCTGATCGCCAGAAACCATCCTCTATGGTCTCCAGATGATCCCCACAAGCTGCTGGGGGATGCTTTCACCATTGTGGCTACAGAGAC
>NC_056529.1:810140-815775 GCF_019175285.1 Sceloporus undulatus | reverse complement strand
TTTCAATATTGGTGTAATATGGTCACTCCTAGTTGTTCCTGTAATCAGTCTGGCTGCCATATTCTGTACTAGTTGGAGTTTCTGGAATAGGCACAAGGGTAGCCCCATGTAGAGCGCATTGCAAAAATCAAGTCTTGAGGTTACCAGTGTGTACTACAGTTTCGAGGTCACCCGGTTCCAGGAAAGGGCGCAGCTGGCGTATCAGCTGAAGCTGATAGCAGGCGCTCTTGACCATTGCACTCACGTGATTTCTCATCTGAAGTGACGAGTCGAGAAGCACCCCTAAGCTGCGAACACAGTCCTTTGAGGGGACTGAGCAACTGTCCCTAAGCCTCACCCTACGGAGTCTTCCTGAGAGGCAGGACTGGAAACACTGCAAAGCAGTGCCTCCAATTCCTAGCTCTCTCAGGCGTTCTAAGTGTCATGGTCTATTGTGTCAAATGCCGCTGAGAGGTCTAATAGTACCAGCAGGGTCACATTTCCTCTGTCGATGCTTAGACAGAGGTCATCAATTAAGGCAACCATGGCAGTCTCCACCCCATAGCCCGTCCTGAAGCCAGTTTGAAATGGATTTAGACCACTTGGAGCTGAAGCGCGACAGCCCTCTCGATCACCTTACTCAAAAATGGCAGATGGGAAACAGGCCTATATATAATTTTTCATGTCCAGGGGGTCCAGGGAAGGTTTTTTCAGAAGCGGTCTAACAACCGCTTCCTTTAAGGCAGATGGTACATAAACTTTGATAAGGGATGCATTGATGACATGTCTAAGAAATGCCATCAAGGCATCACCCCCCCCCCCGATGGCCAGTCATGATGGGCAGGGGTCGAGAGGGCATGTCGTTTTCCTCACCTTTCCAAGGATCTTGTCCATGTCATCAGTACTCACAAGCTCAAACTGATCCAGTCTAGTCTCATAAACAGATTGATTGGACACCTCATCAGTTGATTTTGCCCCAACATTGGCGTCCAGGTGGGCTCTTATCTTAGAGATTTTACCTGCAAAGTAGTTGCTCAATGCATCACAGAAGACTGTTGTTGGGTTAAGTAGAAGGTTCTGGGTAAATGGCATCACCTTCAGTTCCCTCACCACCTTAAAGAGCTCTGCCGGACGAGACTTGCAGATGGAATGCGAGCAGACGAGGAGGATCGCCTTGTTGCTTTTATTGCCTCTCTATAAGAGGGGTGCTGCATGCATGGGATCCACATCATGCAACCACAACCATTTGTCACACCTGAGCAAACAAAGGTCATCTAGGAAGCCTGCATTTTAAGGAGAGTTGCCTCCTATGAGAGATTTGGTAAGACTAAACTGGGTTATTCAACATCTTTATCAATGACTTGGATGAGAAGAATTGGGGGCATACTTATCAAATTTGTAGATGACACCAAATTAAGAGGAGTAGCTAATACTCCAGAGGACAGGATCAACATTCAAAATGATCTGAACAGACTAGAAAGCTGGGCCAAAGCTAACAAAATGAAATTCAACACGAAATGTATGGTACTAGCACTTAGGGCGAAAAATGAAATGCACAGATATAGGATGGGGGACACCTGGCTGAATGAAACTACCTGTGAAAGGGATCTAGGAGTCCAAGTAACCACAAGTTGAACATGAGTCAACAGTGTGAGCGGCAGCTAAAAGGCGAATGCAATTTTAGGCTGCATCACAATAAAAGTATAGTGTCTAGATCAAGAGAAGTAATAGTGCCACTATATCTGCTCTGGTCAGGCCCCACCTGGAATAATATTGTGTCCAGTTCTGGGCACCACAATTCAAAAAGGACATTGAGACACGGGAGCCATGGTGTCCAAAGGAGGGTGACTAAAATGGTGAAGGGACTGGAAACCATGAAGTCCTATGAGAAAAAGACTTAGGGAGCTGGGGATGTTTTAGTCTGGAGAAGAGAAGGTTAAGAGGAGAATGAGAGCCCTGTTTAAATATTGGAGAGATGGTCATATTGAGGAGGAGAGCAAGCTTGTTTTCTGCGGCTCAAGACAGGACCCAATGGAGCATGGATGCAAGCTCCAGGAAAAGAGATTCCAGCTCACACATTAGGAGGAACTTCCCTGACAGCAAGGGCTGTTCGACAGTGAAACACACTCCTTCGTCGGAGTGTGGTGGAGTCTCCTTCTTTGGAGGTCTTTAAGCATAGGCTGGATGGCCATCTGTCATGTGCTTTGATTGGGAAGTTCCTGCATGGCAGAATGGGGTTGGACTGGATGGCCCTTGTGCTCTCTCCCAACTCTACGATTCTATGATTCCCTTTCATGCCTGCTGCTTTACCAAAATAGTGCAGGTTTGGTGCCCAGGAAAGAACCTGGTGCCTTGAGAAGTCTTTGCTTCTGTTAAAGAAGTGATATCTGGCTTTTTCTTATCAAGACAAGGTGGTTGCGCATGTAGGAACCAGTAAAAAATCTTCTATTACAACCATGTGATCCTTTCCCGCTTCTCTTTCTAGGGCAGTGATGGAGAAAACCCAACTTATGCACATGCCTCCTCTCACCAAAGCAGAGAACTCCCTTTCCCATGTTGATTATATAAAATAAGTAAAAATAAGGAAATTGAGAGAGAAAGCAGGGAGGGGAATAAACAGACTGTATGAAAGGGAACGCTTTGGTGCCTAACAGCCTCTTGAAATTAGCTATAAAAGGAGAGACCACACACCCAAAACAGCACTCAGGAATCCCCCCAAACAGCAAAGTACAGACTTTTCTTGAAAATATTTTTAAATAATCTTTGTTTGTTCCATGATCTAATACTATCATCTCCATACCTGAGAATATGGAGACTTTCTCAAGAGACTAAATGGACTCTTCTTTCAGCATGGCCTATGGCTTCACACTGGACCAAGGCCAATACAGTTTTCAGAGAGGGGAGCTTTGTAACTTCAAAGGAGGAGCCAAACTTTATTACTGTGGATTTATTGCCTTTGCCCCCACTCAGTTTACTGCCAGGGGCCCACCAAGTCACAACCAGATCAAGTATGCAGCCAAGAAAGCGCGTTATGCAGGAGCCAAGAAATAATTTGGTTAAAACCTTGGCTGTTGTGAACTGTGCTTGAAAAACAGAAGTGCAGCTATGCTGCAACACTGAGCAGTGTGCAGGGAACTGCAATCTTTAGGTGTCCTCAGATAATGAGTACCTTGGAATATTCCTTAGCTGCGTGAAGCATCGGCCTAGCATTCACTTCCTTGTGAGTTGACAGATGTCCTGTGACTAAAACATTGCCTTGAGTAATGTCACAGCAACAGCCAGACAAATCCATTGGGTGATCATAGGCATGTCCCATTCTCTCAGCCTCAGAGAACGGCAAAGGCACCCTCCCCCATGAACAAACTTTGCCAAGAAAAACCTCTCTTAATGTTGCCTTAGGGTCTCTAGAAGTCAGGAATGACTTGAAGGCATGCAACAACAACAAAAAGTACCTATGTCCAACAGAACATGTCCTTCCCTGCATATTTTTGTTTCGATTCTACAGAAAAGCTAGGAGGTATGATTTATTAGTTGGTCCTGAGTTTGGATGGGTTATCAGTGGAATACTTATTGGAAGACCAGAACCTACATATTACCAGGCTAATGGCCAATTTTCTGATGGAGGCAACAGGATTATGGCTTAAATTTTAATAACGATCCTGAAGTTTTTATTGTAAATGTTTGTTGTTGCTGTATGCCTAATAAAGGTTGACCAACCAACTAGTTGTTCCTGATTAAGAATGATCTTCCCTTCTTTGTCTTGTGGCTTCCTACGCTGTTCTTCAACTGTAGACGCATCATCAAAACCTTCATGCATTTACTTTGCATTCTTCACCAACACATGAAAAACAATGCTTATCCTTTTGCATTGATGGATTTCTAACACAGGCCTTCAACATCCATTGTAAAAATCACTGTAAAATCAATCCTAGGATCAAGTCTGCTTTGATTTTCACCTCTTGGACTTTTAGCTCACATAGAATACATTGTTTGTCAAGTTGCTTTGCTACTTTATGTTTATTTTTTAGTATTATGTTATTTGGTTTTGTTTTTTTTTACAAAACACACTTAAGTTGTTCCTTTTCCTTCATCACAAGCCTTACAGCTAACAATTTCACTAGGGTGACTGGTGCATTTTTTAAAAAAGCAGTATCTAGTGATAATTGAATATACTTTAATAGTTAAAAGCTCAGCCATCCAGGGGAAGCAGATGCCCCATGAAGCATCTCAGTCTTTACCACTCACCTTCTTCTGAGCAGCTTCTTTCTTTCGCTTCTCGTCTTTCCTCTTTTTCCTTTCTTCCATCAACTGTTCTTCCTTCTCCTCTTGCAACAATTTCCTGAGAAGAACAGGACAGCAAGTAAGACAAAGACAGCCATGGGTAGTATAGTGCCATCACAATACCGCAACCACATCCAGTGTTGTCTGATTCTGGAAACTCTGCCGGACTGGGCTTGGTCAGAAAAAAAAAATACTGGGCTAGAAGGACTCTGAAGGGGTTTCAGGGCAAATTTCTATCTGGCTTCAGAAGCCAAGGTGGAACCAGAGACTGTTTCTTTAGTGTCAATGAGGCAGAGCCAATGTACAGAGGGAGGCATAATGATAATAACATCACAAGACAGTGGTAGGAAGCCACAAGATAAAGAAGGGAGGGGTATTAGTTACATTTGGTTTTTAATTTATGCCGCAAGCCCCCTTTGTGCTGCAGTAGAAAAAGGTGGAAAGCAAAATAAAGGGCAATAATAATAATAATGTAAAGTCGAAGGCTTTCATGGCCGGCATCCATAGTTTTTTGTGGGTTTTTCGGGCTATGTGGCCATGTTCCAGAAAAGTTTCTTCCTGATGTTTCGCCAGCATCTGTGGCTGGCATCTTCAGAGAATGCTTTGCCTGGAAAAATTGGGTGTGTATATACTGTGAGCCTGGGAATGCAGGAGATTTGCATGTGTATTGTTCTGTGCTGATGGCAGGCCTCAGGCTGGGAGGCTAATGCAAACGAGGATTAATATCTGATAACTGGGGATCATTATCTGCTGGGAAAGCCCCTGACTCTGAATGGTTTCCCATTTGCATTTGCTGAGTCCTTATTTTGCTAAAGTGAACAAAATTTGGTTACCAGTCCTGAGGAATAGCTTAATAGTTAATAAAATACAAACATCAGTACAGTATAACGAGTCACATCTGTGAGTCACTAGGGGGTGGAGCTAGCAGATTAGCTCTATTTAACTCCTTCCAGAGCAGTTCCTGCAAGAGAAGAGGAGGAGAAGAGAAGGAGCTGGGCAGCCATTATGAGTGGTGATTGTTTTGATTTTTTTAAAAAAACTTTGGGAGAGTGTGCTTGTTTCTGAGGGGGTGGAGCTTCTGTGAGTCCCATCTGTGAGTCACTGGAGGGTGGAGCTAGCAGACTAGCTCTATACAACTCCTCCCAGAGCCTTTCCAGAGCAGTTCTTGCCAGAGAGAGGAGGAGGAGAGAAGGAGCTGGGCAGCCATTTTGAGTGGTGACTGTTAATTTTTTAAAAAACTTTGGGAGAGTGTGCTTGTTTCTGAGGGGGCGGAGCTTCTGTGAGTCTCATCTGTGAGTCACTAGGGGTGGAGCTAGCAGACTAGCTCTATACAACTCCTCCCAGAGCCACACACCTAACGGCACGCATTTTTTTT
>NC_056529.1:806397-810040 GCF_019175285.1 Sceloporus undulatus | reverse complement strand
TTTTTTGAATCAGGCAGTCCATAAACAAGGTTCTTGCCATTAAAAGAAAAGAGGTTTTGACACTAAATGAATTAATCTTAAGGCACCATAGGACTTCTGCACAGGGTTTGCTGCAAGAGGGTTGTGTGTGTGTATGTGTGTGTTGTGCTTGAAACACCCTTTAGCTCGTTTTGAGTGACTGGGCTACTTTTTTTTAATTCTTGCATCCAGATCCATGTCTTCAGTCCTCTGCTTCGTACTTTTTTAATTGTCTGTTCATTCACTTTATATCCCACCTTCTCCCCCTCTCCAAAAGAGCATTAAAATGGCTCACAGTTTAAAGAAGGTGCAGTATAGATTTTAAAAACCATGGAAAAGATCATCATTAAAATATGGTTGAATCATCAGTAACATTAAACACAATTTAAAACATGGGTTAAAATGAAATATAAAAAGTAGTTAACTCCTCAGTTAGTGCTATATGTAGTATGTGGGACTGGCATGCTTGCTATTTGTTGTCTTGCCATATGCCTCTATTTGTGCATTGAGTAGATGACTGCTTATGATTTGCTTCTTGACATATGTCCTCCTTTCTTTCAGAGTGTTGGAAGCTAAAGCTACCAAAGAAGTTGAAAGAAAACAAAGCAGGTGAGCCTGAATTCCTGAGACGGCTTCAAGGCCATGTAGAAATTGGGATCTAAAACAGTTGACAGTTTGCATGACCGACGCAGCTGTCGTCTTTTGATCTGTTCTTTAAAATGTGAAGAAATATGTGAACTTCAATATAAAATGTAATGGAGCAGAGAGAGCTGTTATGAACCGATGCCTTTCACTCCTTCCGTGCATATTTTCTTTTGCTACATTTAAACTGTGTTCCCAGTCGTGTGGAAAAGTGAAAATGAATGCAGGGTTTGTTTGGGCCTCCCTTTTTTTCTTCATCCTTGTCCAACCAAATAGATTTTTATTGGCTGTGAATCATTGCAGGCCTTGACCTGAACACAAGCAGCAGCTTTTGAAGAAGTAAACATTTGTTCCTTTTCTCTGTTGTGCCGAGGAGTGTGAGATACAACTACTTACTAACAGCCAGGTAACATTGAAGCTTCACATTACTGTGCAGCTAGTAGGAACATCAGTATCTGCTCAGGATTTAGGAGCTTTGTCCGAGTTACTTTTTCTGTGCTGTTTAAAGCATAATGTTACTTTCAATATGTAGCTACATATCATTCTAAAAATCATGGGATGTAACTGACTAAGCCAAACTTGTCAAGTGTAAGCTATGGAGAACCCATGATTGTGATGGGGAAATGTGTTCGGTGTGAAAAGGGATAAACAGGCATGGATGCCAGGTTTTTCCTGTACGTTTCTCTGCAGGCAACCAGCTACCATTCCTTGCTTGTGTAACTCCTTTCACTTGGCAAGGACAGAGTTGTTCTCTGGGTAGCTGGTAAAATATCCTGAAGGCCAGGAGGTGCATTCCTCTTTCTGCTTGCAGTGCGGCTGTGTCACATTTGATGTTAATGTTACAAATGTTGTGATTGTGAATGCTCTACTTGGATGAGACTGCTGCCTTCCTCTGTAATGGACTGTACTTGGAAAGAAAGTCAAGAAGTACGTGTCTTTGCCCAGTACTCCTTAGCTTCGCTTCTCCTTCCTTTCCTTTTTACCCTGCAAGGACTGATGGGTCAGGCAAATTGGAAAGGCATGGGTGAAATGAGTAGAGGTTGGATAAGGGAGCAAGCAGCACCTTAGGACGTTGTCGTTGGGATGCATTTAGAGGCAGGAGGGGCAGCTGTGTTGGACCTGGACCAGAGGCGAGTCCTCCCCATCCTGCCCAACATCATGAAGTGTGTTCAGAACCAGAAATGACAGGAAGCTCACTTTGTGTTCCTTGAGCATCTCTGCTCTTAGGGACATCCAGGAGCAGCGCTTCATTCACAAGGGGCCTGTGCCTGGGAAAGGGCATTTCTGTTTGGAATGAGAGGAGTGGGCTAGCAAAGTGAAGGTGGAATTCGAATCTGGCTCTCTTTTTTAAAAAACAAATTGTAACTGAGATTTCCTGTGGGTATACACAAAGATTCCTGTGTTTTGATTCAAAGCCTTTGTTGGTAGCTAGCTTTTATGTTTGTATCATACCCTTTGGGTAGTGTTGATACCAAGTGGAGACTTGTAGTTTTGTTTACTTGTATTAATAATAATATTATTTATTTATGTCTTGATACCTCACTCCTCAGCCAAAAGGCTATCAGAGCAGCTTAGGCTTGCTAAAATGAACACCAAAGGACATTTAGGCTTTGTGTTTCAGGAAACTCTTTGTCAGTGGAAGTGTGTGCCTTCCCAGACTAACCTGAGTTGGTGTAATAGAAGTATTCCAGCGGGTATCCCTTGTAAGCTTCGCCAGTGTGCTAGGCAGTGCCAGCCTTTGGCTGCTAATTACTTCCTTGTGCAGCTTTAATCAGATGCTTAACGAACTGCAACAAAAATGTGTGACTTGTGTGTGTGTGTATTCAGTTATTTGGGCTGCTTTGAGCACTGGGCGTGGTGGTGTGCCAGCCAAGTTCAGTACCAGCGGCTCAGTACCATGTTGCTTGGGACTTCCCCAGAGCTCCAGAAGTGCTGCCTTATAATCATAGAATGGAATCATAGAGTTGGAAGAGACCGCAAGGGCCATACAATCCAACCCCCTGCCATGCAGGAAATCTAAATCAAAGCATCCCCGACAGATGGCCATCCAGCTTCTGTTTAAAGACTTCCAAGGAAGGAGTCTATCAAAATCTCCAAGGAACTGTGTTCCACTCTCAGATAACTCTTACCATCAGGAAGTTCTTCCTAATGTTGAAGTGGAATCTCTTTTCCTGGAGCTTGTATCCATTGCTCCATTGTGTCGTGTTCTCTAGAACAGCAGAAAACAAGCTTGCTCCCTCCTCAATATGGCATCCCTTCAAATATTTAAGCAAGGCTATTATATCACCTCTTAACCTTCTCTTCTCCAGGCTGAACATCCCCAGCTCCCTAAGTTGCTCCTCATAGAGCTTCATGGTTTCCAGACCCTTCACCATTTTAGTCACCCGCCTTTGGACACACTTCAGTTTCTCAATGTCCTTTTTGAATTGTTTTGCGCAGAACTGGACACAATATTCCAGGTGGGGTCTTTTCCTACTTCTGGGAAGATAGTGAGGACTGAACCAGTCCAGCCGCTCTGGGAAGGGAATTTCAGAGCCTGGAGGAAGCCACCGAGAAACCTTTGTTTCCATCAGAGATACTATACCTCTGAGGATAGTGGGACAGAGCAAAAGGCCTCCCCAGAAGATCTCAGAACGTGGACAAGCTCGGACTGCGAGACATGGCCCCTTAAATAACCTGAACCCCAGACACATAGGGCTTTATAGGTCATAGCCAGCCCAGGCCTTTGAATTATGCCTGGACCAGTCCAGCTTTGCAGCAGGGGACTATTGTGCTTGTTCTTTTGCCATGATCACCTCAGATCCATTTACTGCTCTGTTAGGTTCTGGACATCTTTAAAGGTTTTCAGTGGAGGAAATTGTGAGAGTGAAATGTGATGCTTTTTCCCTCCCCTCCCCCCCTCTTGTTGTTGTCCCTGTGTCAGAATGCAGGACCAGAATCCAGGAAAATCAACCAGTCAGCTTCATGAATAATAAACAGAACT
>NC_056529.1:795689-806372 GCF_019175285.1 Sceloporus undulatus | reverse complement strand
ATAGTCCGGAAAATCAGCAATCCCCACCATTCACGTCCTAGCTGAGCTGACCCCTCCCAACCGAAGCACTAGCTAAAACCCCCCAAGCGGTCTGCTCCACCCCCAGCCAAAACGCGCGAAAGAACATCCCCACCCTTTCTCACCGTTTACTTCTTCGCCCATCTCTCTCCCCCCTCAGATCCCAACTCCATTTGCTCTATGCTGCATTCCAATTCCCCGAGAAAGAGATCTCCAAGCCACTAAGTAAGACCCACCTGGCACCACCAGCTCCTACATGCTCTAACTAACTAGCCCTAGCAAAAGCATCCCACCCCCATCATCCCCACCAACAGAATATAAAGCATATATCTGGTAGAATACAACCAGGATTGTAACACCCTGTGACTTCAGTTTCGTTGGTACTTGCAACAAGATGTGATAATTGAGGACATGTGGTGTTAGGGGGTCAAAATGAGGCCATAAAACTGGCAGCGGAATTCCATTACAGCCGGAACAGCCCCATAAAGCAACAATTGTCAGCGGTCATAAAGAGGAGCCTCTTGGGTCGGAGAGCGCCATTCATGGCCAAATCTTGCTTTTCACTCAGAGTCAACATTAAAATAGATCCATATTTTTAGGTTTGCTTCTGCTTGCGTAAAGGTCTTCCCGCGGCCTCTTCAACTGAAATGTTCCACTTCAGACTATGACTATATGATTATTGAATGATTAGATGACGGTCTAGCTATTAAATCATAGAATCGTAAGAGTTGGAAGAGACTGCAAGGGCATCAGCCCAACCCCTGCCATGCAGGAAATCTCAATCAAACACCCTGACAGATGGCCAACCAGCTTATGCTTAAAGACCTCCAAAGAAGGAGATCCACTATTTTCCGAGGGAGTTTGTTCACTGTCGACAGCCCTTATGTCAGGAGTTCCTCCTAATGTTTGAGCTGGAATCTCTTTTCCAGGACCTTGCATCCTTGTTCAGGTCCTAGTCCCTGGAGGCAGCAGAAAACAAGCTTGATCCCTTCTCAATATGACATCCCTTCAATATGTAAACAGGCTATCATATCACATCTTAACCTCTCTCCTCCAGGACTAAACATCCCCAGCTCCCGAAGTCCTTCCTCATAGGGCTCATGGTTTCCAGACCCTTCACCATTTTTGTCGCCTGCCTTGGACACATGGCTCCAGTTTCTCACATCCCTTTTGAATTGTGGGGCCAGAACTGGACACAATATTCCAGGTGGGGCCTGACCAGAGCAGAATACCAGTGGAACTATACTTCTTTTGTCTAGACACTATACTTTTATTGATGCAGCCCTAAATGCATTCACCTTTTAGCTGCCACATCGCACTGTCACTCATGTTCAACTTGTGGTCTACTTGGACTCCTAGATCCCTTTCACATGTAGTTGCATTCATCCAGGTGTCCCCCATAAACCTAAATCTGTGCTTTTCATTTTCCTCCCTAAGTGCAGTACCTTACATTTCTCGTGTTGAATTCATTTTGTTAGCTTTGGCCCAGCTTTCTAGTCTATTCAGGTCATTTGAATCTTGATCCTGTATTTAGCTTTCCTCTAATTTGGGTCATCTGCAAATTTGATAAGTATGCCCCTAACTTGTCATCCAAGTCATTGATAAAGATGTTGAATAGCAAACTGGGCCCAGGACAGAGCCTTGTGGGACCCCACGGTCACTTCTCTTCCAGGATGAAAAAGAGCCATTGCTGAGCATCTTTTTAATAATAAAATAATAAAATAATAATAATAATAATAATAGATTTATTATATGCTGCCCAGTCACTGGGAATCCGGCGGCTTACAACAGAAGGGAAATAGACGGTCCCTGCCTCAGGCTTACAATCTAAAAAGACAGACACAAAAGGAGAAGGGAATGGCGATGGAAAAGGGATGAGGTCCAGCATTCTTCTCTTCCTCTGAGGCCTGGGACCAAGACAGATGGATTGGAGGGAGGGCCTTCTTCTTCAGTTCTGCTAGTCAACCAATTCAAATCCATGTAACAGTTGCCTTGTCTAGCCCACATTTTACAAGCTTGTTTGCAAGAATGTCATGGGGAACCCTGTCAAAGGCCTTACGGAAATCAAGATCTACTAATCCACAGCATTCCCTTCATCTACCAAGCTGGTCATTTTATCAAAGAAAGAGATAAGTTTGTCTGGCATGACTTCTTTCTTGAAACCATGTTGACTTTCGTGATATGCATTGCCTTCTAGATGTTCACAGACTTTCTGTTTAATGATCTGCTCCACAATCTTTCCTGGTATTGATCTCAGACTAACTGGAAATAATTGTGTGGGACACTCTTTTTCCCCTTTTTGAATGGGGACAGTTTGCCCTCCTTGCGTCTGCTGGATCTTCTGTTCTCCGCAGTTCTCAAAGACTATTATGCCAATGGCTCCAATATTACATTTGCCAGCTCTTTTAATACACTTGGATGTAGCATCTGGTCCTGGAGACTTAAATCATTAGATAACAAGGAATCCTTACATCTCTTTACTTATTCTGTGCTGAATCCCCTATTCTGCCTCTGCTCCTTTATCCTCAGGTTGAGCCCCTTTCCTTTTCTGGAGAGACTGAGGCAAAGAAGTGTTGCGTAATCTGCCTTTTTCTCTGTCTTCTGTTAGCACTTTGCCATCTTCTCCACCAGTGGCCTACCGTTCCTTCTCCTCCTTTTGCTGAGGACATATCCAAAAAAGCCCTTTTTTGTTGTAACCTCTTAGGAAGCTGCGTTCATTCTGAGCTGTTAGCTTTTCTGACTTTACCCCTACACATGCCTGCTATCTTTGAATTCCTCTTTGGTGATTTCCCCCTTTTTCCATTTCTTATACATCTTCCGTTTCAACTCAGCGCATTTGAAAGTTCCTTAGTCATCCATCCTGCTTTCTTGAGACATCTCCCTTTTTCTTCCTCATTGGAACTGTTTGAAATGTGCCTTCAGTATCTCCTGTTGAGAAACTCCCATGCTGTCCTGAAACTCCTTCTCTTTTAGTATTTCTGACCATGGATGCCCTCAATACTTCTCTGAGTTTACTGAAATCCGCTCTCCTAAAGTCTAGAGCGTGTCTGACTATGTCTGGCTTCTCCTTTCCACTGTATAACAAACTCTAGGAGAACATGGTCACTCCACCTAATGATCCCAAAACTTGCATCCCATTAACCAAGTCATCCTTGTTGGTTAGGATCAGATCCAAAATGGCTGATCCTCTTGGTTGGCCTTTTCCACCTTTTGGACCATGAAATTGCTTGAGGCAAGTGAAATTTGTAGACCTTGAAGATTTTGCTGAGTTTGATTCCACAAACATCAGGAAGTTGAATCCCATCACTACTACATTCTCCTTCTGAGTGTGTAGTCATCTGTGTCTAAAACGGCGTCATCCAATTCCTCCATCTGACGTGGGGTCTGTAGTAGACTCCCACCAGAACACCTTGTTGTTTCCCTCCCCTTTAATTTTTATCCAGATGCTCTCCACCTGCTTCCAGGATTGATGTCCTGAATCTCTTCACTGCTGTAAATGTCCCTGACATATAAGGCTTTTCTTCCTCCTTTCCTGTTTGGCCTATTTCTCTGAAAAGGTTATACCTCAATTATGAGACTCATCCCACCAGGTTTCAGTGAAGCCATTATATCATATTTGCTTTGTTGTGCTAGGAGTTCAAGTTCACTTGCTTATCCCATGCATCTGTGCATTAGTGTAGACACATTGCAGACAGTGGTCCCTTTTATTGCTGCCTATGCAAGTTTTTTTGCCTCCCACGTTTGGGTCCTTGAACTATTTTGTCTTTTTTTCCTCTGTGTCAATTTGACTATTTTCTCCAGCCCTTTTGCCTTCCTTAATATTGTCTCCCCCTCGGAACTCGCGTTTAAACCCTCCTGATCAAGTTCTTGAGACTGGGCAAAAAACATTTCTTCCAACTGGCATGAGATGCAAGTCCTCTCCTCATGGAACCACAGCACCTGATCAAAGAATCCAAGTCCTTCTCGGCGGCACAATCTGCGGAGCCAGTTGTTCACAGCATATTTCCTCTCCTTCCTGGACCCTTCGACTGGCAGAAGGATGAGATGATACTTGTGCATCCATTCCTTTCAGCTTCCTACCAAGCACCTCATAATCCTCTGATGTTGTGAAGGCTGTGTCTTGCAGTATCTTGGTTCTCACGTGGACCAAAGGAAGGGGTATTGGTCAGTAGGTTGACCAGTCTTGTCAGCCCGTCGTCACATCACGGATCTTTGCCCCGGAGACAACACACTCTCAAGACATCTTGTCAGGCCTCAAATCACTGCTTCTGTACTCCTCCGCAAGGAGTCCCCCACTACGACCACCGCTCCCAGAGGCTTTAGCAGCAACGGTTCCCTCGGGTGGAAACTCTCAGGCTCCCCTGCTCTGTCTCTGAACTCAGTCCATGCTGCTCTTCCTCATCCTCCTTGATAAGGGAAAGCGCTTCAAATCGATTCTATAGTGTCAAGCTCCCAGAACAATCCCTTCATGGCCTACTTCTCTTTGTGATATCCCATCCAGTTTCTCTGCCTCCTTGTATGTGAAGTGACCTCCCCGACCCAGCAATTTCCTCTGCGTGGGTACTCATCCAAATCATTAGTTCCGTTGTGTCCAGGAAATCTCTTGCTCTCTAATATCTGAGTAGCTATTCTCAGACTCCAACGGCTGTACTTTCTCCTCCGAGAGTGCTACCAACGTCACTTAGTGCATGTGAAGTCTCCACTTCTGTAGGCAAGAAGACAAACATCCCACAAGTGTGCATGTGACTGCAGTAGTTCCTCAGTGTCCATACTGTAAAGTCTTTAGTAATGATTGAAACTGGACTGTCAGCTTCCTCTCAGAAATCCTCTGTAAACACCAACGTTGAGGCCCGATGACCGTCCTTTCACCAGTCTCTGGCAATGAGCTCAATCTACTGGGAAATAACTTTATAGGAATGTCCCGGGTGCCTAGCTTGTACTTAGGGTAAGGTTCTGACTCAAGGTTTGCTTCTCACCTGCTGCCTCTGCTGTATTTTTTCGTTGTTAAAAAAAATGGTGCCGTTAGTGTGTGGCTCTGGGAGGAGTTGTATAGAAGCTAGTCTGCTAGCTCCACCCCTAGTCTCACAGAAGAGCTCCGCCCCCTCAGAAACAGCAACTCTCCCAAGTTTTTAAAAATTAACAGTCACCACTCAAAATGGCTGCCCAGCTCCTTCTCTCCCTCCTCTCTCTGGCAAGAACTGCTCTGGAAAGGCTCTGGAGGAGTTGTATAAGCTAGTCTGCTAGCTCCACCCCCCAGTGACCACAAGTGACTCACAGAAGCTCCGCCCCCTCAGAAACAACACACTCTCCCAAAGTTTTTTTTAAAAAATCAAAACAATCACCACTCATAATGGCTGCCCAGCTCCTCTCTCCTCTCCTCTTCTCTCTGCTCGAACTGCTCTGGAAGGAGTTAAAGAGATCAATCTGCTAGCTCCACCCCTAGGCTCACAGATGGTGACTCGTTATACTGAACTGATGTTTGTATTTTATTAACTATAAGCTATCCTCAGGACTGGTAACCAAATTTTGTTCACTTTAGCAAAATAAGGACTCAGCAAATGCAAGGGAAACCATTCAGAGTCAGGTGGCTTTCCCAGCAGATAATGATCCCCAGTTTATCAGATATTAATCTCGTTGCATAGCCCCCGCCCAGCCTGAGGCCTGCCATCAGCACAGAACAATACACATGCAAATCTCCTGCATTCCCAGGCCACAGTATATACACACCCAAATTTTCAGCAAAGCATTCTCTGAGATGCCAGCCACAGATCTGGCGAAACATCAGGAAGAAACTTTCTGGAACATGGCACATAGCCCGAAAACCCACAAAAAACTATGGATGCCGGCCATGAAAGCCTTCGACTTCATTTATTATTATGCCCTTTTTTTTGTTTCCACTTTTTCTACTGCAGCACAAAGGGGTTGCGGCATAAATTAAAAACCAACTGCAACTAACCCCTCCCTTCTTTATCTTGTTGGCTTCCTTCCACTGTCTTTGTGATGTATATCATTATGCCCCCTCTGTACATTGGCTCGGCCTCATTGACACTAAAGAAACGTCTCTGGTTCCCCTGGCTTCTGAAGCCAGATAGAAATTTGCCCTGAAACCCTTCGAGTCCTTCTAGCCAGTATTTTTTTTTTCTGACCAAGCCCAGTCCGCAGAGTTTCCAGAAACAACACACTGGATTGTGGTTGCGGTTTGTGATGGCCTATACTACCCATGGCGGTCTTTGTCTTACCTGCTGTCCGTTCTTCTCAGGAAATTGTGTCAAGAGGGAAGGAAGAACAGTTGATGGAAGAAAGGAAAAAGAGGAAAGACGAGAAGCGAAAGAAAGAAGCTGCTCAGAAGAAGGTGAGTGGTAAAGACTGAGATGCTTCAATGGGGCATCTGCTCCCCTGGATGGCTGAGCTTTTAACATTAAAGTATATTCAATTATCATAGATACTGCTTTTTTAAAAATGCACCAGTGCACCCTCATGAAATTGTTAGCTGTAAGCTTGTGATGAAGGAAACGGACCACTTAAGTGTGTTTTTGTGCTCAGAAATGTTATCTTTTTGGATCTAACTCCCAGAATATCCCAAACAACATGACACTGCCATGCTAGCCTGGGAGGGAAGCAAGGGCCTATGAGTTGTGGATCACAAAAGTATCATTTCTGTGCCTTCCTGAGGATGTACATGGATAATAAAATAGTGCAGCAACTGTAACTGGTACACATAGGCCTGTTACAGACAGCCAAAATAAAGCTGCTTCGAGTCACTTTGGAGGTATGGTATTTCAGTGATGCATGAGTCCTAAGAGTCTGGAAGCTTCACCAAAGCTGCACTCCAGTCTTTAGGACTGGAGTGCGGCTTTGGTGCGGCCTTTGGGACTCTTAGGACGCATGTATCATTGAAATACCATACCTCCAAAGTGACTCGAAGCAGCTTTATTTTGGCTGTCTGTAACAGGTCCATGTGACTTAATCTATGATAGAAAAGGTGTATATATGATTCCCAAGAAAGAAAAGTTGCTTTTAACCACTGTATTTTATTGCATATTTTAATAAATAAATAAGAAATGCTGGATTTAATACACAAACACAAGCATAAATCACTCTGGATTAAAAACAGGGCTGTGGTAGATGCTTACAATTTATCTTCTCAAAACAAATTTTACATGCATCACTCTTTTAAAAGAGCAATGGTATTCAACCTGAGCCTAAGGATGCTGCTGTCTACACAATTAAGTACGTTCAAACTTCAAATGAATGAATTTGGGAATATCCACTTTGCACATCATTGTTCTGGCCTCTTTTTGCATAATCATATTTTGGGTAAAAGGGAATTAGGTCAGCAAGTTTCCATAAATGAAGAGATCTTAAGAAATGACATTTCTCTAAAGGGTTATCATGGAAACCTTGAAGAGGAAAGCAGCAAGGACCAAGCATGCTTGCTTGCAAATCTGCACGGGGGACATGCACACGCACCTTTAGGTGAACATCGGTTCTTCTGAGGAAGAGACATTAACTTTGTTATCTAGCAGGAGGAATGCACTTGGATGGCTCTGGCTAAGTACACTCTCAGAGTGCCTGCCATAAATTAAACCAATAAGCAGAAGATCCGGTGGGACTGTAGCAAAGGTCCCGGACCCACCCTAGCCACACACACGGCTGCAGCCAAAGGTCACCTTCAGTCCTGCATGTGCCCGCCCATATCCACCAACATCTCAAGAGAGTTTTCCACATGGTCCTTCCAAAGGAAAACACTGTGCACCGTGTTCTAAAGATGAAAGGCATGAAGGTTATCTGGAAAGCAAACGACAACCATTGGCTCTAGGCTGGTCTTATCTTACTAGGCGGTGTAGCTATAGAGTGAACCGGTGTGGTGGAGTGGTTTAAATGTTCGAGTAAGACTCTGGAGACCAGGGTTTGATTCCGGGCATGGCTATGAAACCTACTGGGGGACCTTGGGCAAGTCACACTCTCTCAGCCTCAGAGGAAGGCAATGGCAAGCCCCCCTCTGAACAATTCTTGCTAAGAAAACTCCATGATAGGACAGCCTTAGGTCAGAAATTACTTGAAGGCACACAACAGCAACAAAAGTAGCTATAGAGCAGTGGAATAGCACAACAACAGAGGCAGGGTCTTCCCGTCCTTAACAGAGTAAAATATGCTTGTGTATAATTGTTGTTTTTGATGTTGTTTGTTTGTTTGTCCTTAATGTCAGTTGATTAATAATAAAGAGTATTATTTAAAAAAATAGAGTAAAATATGGGCCAGGAAGGTCCTGCGTCAAATCCCACAAATTGATCCAAGTTCGGGCAAAGACACCTTCAAAGGCTCAGTCCCTTCATCTGTACGGTTGTTGTATGTTATGAGAGCTGGAGAAAATATCTAGTGTTTTCATGAGAAACGTTTTGTTCAGAGGGGGTTTGCCTTTGCCTTCCTCTGAGGCTGCGAGAGTGAGACTTGCTCAAAGTCTTCCAGTGGGTTTCCACCTCTGAGTAGGGATTTAAACTCTGGCCTCCAGGAATCCTAGTCCAACACACTAACTAGATTGCAGATTTAGATTGTACATTGTAGGCAGGCTTTTATTTCATAGAATCACAGAGTTGGAAAAGACCGAAAGGGCCCTGATCCAGTCCAACCCCATTCTGCCATGCAGAAAATCTAAATCAAAGCATCCCCGATAGATGGCCATCCAGCCTCTGTTTAAAAACCTCCAAGGAAGGAGATTCCACTATAATCTCTGATGGAGGAGTGTATTCCTCTGTCGAAGAGCCCTTACTCTCAGGAAGTTCCTCCTAATGCTGAGCTGGAATCTCTTTTCCTGGAGCTTGCATCCATTGCTCCAGGTCCTGGTCTCTGGCCCAGCAGAGAACAAACTTGCTCCCTCCTCAATATGACATCCCTTCAAATATTTAAACAGGGCTATCATATCACCTTCTCTTCTCCAGGCTAAACATCCCCAGCTCCCTAAGTCGTTCTTCATAGGGCTTCATAGTTTCCAGACCCTTCACCATTTAGTCGCCTGCCTTTGGACACATGGCTCCAGTTTCTCAATGTCCTTTTTGAATTGTGGTGCCCAGAAATGGACGCAATATTCCAGGTGGAGCCTGAACAAAGCAGAATAGAGTGGCACTATTACTTCCCTTGATCTAGACACTATACTTCCATTGATGCAGCCTAAAATCGCATTCGCCTTTTTAGCTGCCACATTGCACTGTTGACTCATGTTCAACTTGTGGTCTACTTGGACTCCTAGATCCCTTTCACATGTAGTTTCATTCAGCCAGGTGTCTCCCATAATCCTATATCTATGCATTTCATTTTTCCTCCTGAAGTGCAATACCTCACATTTCTCTGTGTTGAAGTTCATTTTGTTAGCTTTGGCCCAGCTTTCTAGTCTATTCAGGTCATTTTGAATCTTGATCCTGTCCTCTGGAGTATTAGCTGCTCCTCCTAATTTGGTGTCATCTACAAATTTGATAAGTATGCTCCCAATTCTGTCATCCAAGTCATTGATAAAGATGTTGAATAGCCCTGGGCCCAGGACAGAGCCCCACTGGACACCCCACTGGTCACTTCTCTCCAGGATGAAAAGGAGACATTGCTGACCATCCTTTGGGTTCAGCCGGTCAACCAATTACAATCCATGTAACAGTTGCCTTGTCTAGCCCATATTTTACAAGCTTGTTTGCAAGAATATCATGGGGAACTTTGTCAAAGGCCTTACTGAAATCAAGATCTACTATATCCTGATTTCCATTTTGGATTGTTTTTCTCTGTAAAGAGCTGTGTAAAGCTTGTGGCGCTCTATAAACAAATGTAATATTAATAATAATAATAACAACAACTACACAATGCTGGCTCTCGCTGACCTGTTAAAGGTAACAATATCAACTACTACCATGTTTTACAACCATATGTGAAGTTTCTGAATACTGTAACCTGCTTTATGTTTGCAGATCAACCCTCTCACTGATGACCCAATGCTGACAAAGTAAAATAACAGCACTGAATCTACAGTAATTGATAGCCTGCGTTTATTATTCTGAAGCATTTAGATTGCTTTGTTTGAATTGTCACATTCCAAGCTGGACAAGAGGCCCATAAGACAAACTTGGGAGCTTCCTTGAGAGACGAGCCACTTGGTTCGTGGCAGGAGCAAAATCTGATTTGACAACTTCCTGATTTGTGGCTTGTTGCCTTTGCCACAGGGCTACCAAGACAGGGACAAATCAAAGCATCACAAGCCAACACTTCTCTTCCTTCCCCCAGTTTAGGATCCGGTTACCTAACAATTTATCAGCTCTGCGATCTGTGATGTTGGAAGGAGGAACAAATCACAGACTCTAGAGGAAACAAAATGGAGAAGGAAAACCAAGAGCATTGATTTTGCCATTTCAGGCAGGCAAGTATTTTCAGAAATGACTTGTTACGCAAAAGAGCTGGTTTATGAAATTAAAGGGTGAAACCAAAATCACCCAGCATTGCAAGCGGATGGGATCCAATATACTGAACCCCTTTTGAGGAGCCAAGGCTACAGGTGAAGGGTGTCTTTAGGCTCCAGTGCTGTCTATAGATGCTAAGATGGCATTGGCGACAGAAAACTACCTTCTGCCAGCCTTAATGATTCTGCCAAACCCTGAAAAGGAAGACGCAGCCTCAGTCATACATGCA
>NC_056529.1:744706-795589 GCF_019175285.1 Sceloporus undulatus | reverse complement strand
CATCTTTAGTCCCAGATGTCCAGGCTGCTTGCTAGGAAAAAGAAATGCAGATGTTTCTGCAGATGGAGATGCTCTGTCTTGCTGGCCAGTGGAGCAGAAGAACATTCTCTTTTATTTCATTGCGTAGCTGGGCATCCTTTTTCATCATCAAGACATTGCAAAAGCAAAAGCATCACCCCAGGTTTCCAAACTGGAGAAGTGGAGACCCAAGAAGTTGTTCTTTAGAAAGAAGTATGGTTGGTCTGGTGTAAGGGTTGGAGTGTTGGGACCCTGAAGACCAGGGTTCGAATCCCCTCTTAGCCATGGAAGCCCACTGGATGCCCTTGGGCAACTCAGCCTTTCCTCTCAGCCTCAAGGAAAGGCAAATCTTGCCCAGGAAACCCCAAGATAGGCTCACCTGAGGGTGGCCATGAGTAGGGAATGGCTCCAAAGGCACCCAGCAACTGACCTGCCGTGCCTGAAAGCATAGCTAAAAGAAAACCCAGGGAAGGCATTGATCCTATTATCAGAGAAATGCATCCTCATAACATGCAAGAACATCTTGACAGCTCAACTCGACTGAGTGGGAGGGAGATGCAATTTCATCCTCCAAGATCTTCTCTCCTTCCCGCCCTACAACTGGTTTACAACACAAATAAAATGCAACTAGGAGGAGAAAATAGGAAAATGGAGGGAATGGCAAAAAGCACAAACCCTCTTTGCTGCCCCACTGAAGCATTAGGTGCTTGAAATGCTTGTTTTTCTTTGCAAAGCTAGTTGTTGTTTTTTTCCTTCTTCTTTTGAGCACCCCCCCCCCCCTGAAAATGAGGCCTTGGCATGGCTCTCTTCAGACCCACCGAATTAGAAAGGGTCTGGCAAAACGTTTGGAGAAGGAAAAGGAGACCCTAAATGTCTTTGGCTTCCTCCAAAAGCAGAGCTCAGAGCTCAGAAAATGTTCTTTGCAGAGAGGCTGAGACTTCCAGAACTCTTGTGCAACATGGGTCCAAAACACACTGCAAAAATAACCCACTTTGAGACCACTTTAACTGCCCTGGCTCAATGCAAAAGAATTCTGGGAATTGTAGTTTCATGAGATATGTAGCCTTCTCTGTCAGAAGACTTTGGTGACGCAGCAAACTACAATTTGTTTTTATCTCTGTGCTGCTCCCAGTTTGATGGCATTTTGTAAATCATGGTAGGTGTGTGTGTCAAACATCCTCCATTGGAGTTGCACTGCATAATGTAAACCTCTGCATGCACAGTTATGTGTTGCCTACATGTGCACAACTGAATGTGCAATGAAGTGTACAGCTGCCTTTTTCTGCCTCTGAGTCTGAGAGAATGTGATGTGCCCAAGGTCAGCCCAGTGCACTTAATGGCCAAGCTGGGATTCGAACCCTGCTCTCCAAAATCATACTCCAAGGAGACTCCACCAAAATCCAAGACAGCATCTTCCATTGTCAAACAGCCCTTACTCTTAGGAAGTTCTTCCTAATGTTTTAGATGGAATCTCTTTTCCTGGAGCTTGCATCCATTGCTCCACTGTCTCCCATTCTCTGGAGCAGCAGGAAACAAGCTTCCCTGTCCCTTCAGATATTTAAACATATCACCTCTTGACCTTCTCTTCTCCAGGCTCAATATCACCAGCATTTCCCTGAGTCTTTCTTCATAGGGGTTTCTGGGGGTTTCCAGGCCCACATCGGCTGCCCTCGCTGATTAAGAAAAGGGCATTTCTGGAGGCTGATAATGGCACCATTTCATCCTTCACTGCTTGGGGAAATGGCAGCTCCCCATTTCCTCTTCCTTTGGTAGAGATAACCCTTGACAGCCAAAGGAATGAGTGGAAAAAATCCAGCCTCTTCCACACTCCTGGGTCCCTTGTTTTGGAATTAGGCTGGGAAGCAGGACTGTAATGGACACAGGACTGAAAACGGCGGGTCTGTGTTAAGGGTGGAAGTCAGTAGGAAACCAGTAGTAAATGCCTGTCTAAAGTTGTGGGTGGCCAGACCAGGCCATCCTCAACTGACCCAGTATTGCAGCCTGAGAAACGTCTGGTTCTCAGGAGAATCCTTGCCAGGTGCCCCCATTTATTTTTGGTGATCTACCTTTCTCCAGAGAGTCATGTATTGGCTGTATTCTGAGACAGAAAGCCTAGCAAGATGGATCAATAGTTTCATTTGAGATGACAAATCCTTTATTCCCATTATCTCACCCAAGGCTCCTTGCCTGTTTTGCTTTCCTTGACTTGAATGGAGAGGTGAGTAATAGAAAGGGGCTAATCCAGCCTTGACCACACTTGGAGGGTCCAGAAGATCTCCAGATGTGCTCCACATGTCCAGAAATACATTAGAAGGAAAAATGCCAATGTTGGCTGGCATCTTCTGTGCCAGGAGAATCTCCCCCGGCTTTGACTCTGAATTGAAATGGAGCTCTCCAAAGGGTTAGTGTTCAACACCTTTCCATGAACCATGGCATGAAATGTTTATTTCAGCAAGCATTCAGTGGATGGATTTTACTTGTGTTTGTTCTGCAAATGCTTTTTACTACTTTTAACTACGTGTTTTTAACATACGTTTTAATATTCATAACGTTTAATTATTTTTAACCTTTGTACTTCTGCCTTTTTAAATTATTGTAACCCGCCTTGAATCCCATTGTGGGAGAAAGGCGGGATATAAATCTTTGAAAGAAATAAGTAAAAATAAAATTAATTAATTAAAGTATGTGGCTGTTCCACTGGGGTTTGAGCATTGGATTCTGACTCTTGAGACCTTGGGCAAGAAGTCACACTCTCTCAGCCTCAGGAAGGCAATGGCAAACTCCTCTGAACAACTCTGGCCAAGAAAACCCCAAGAAAAGGTCTCCTTAGGTTGCCATAAGTCAGGAATGGCCTGAAGGCACACACCAACAACAACAGCAACAACAACAACAAATCTTTCCATAAAAGCCTTCATGTAAATGAAATTAGTTAATTACAAGTATGTGGCTGACCTTCCTAAGGCTGTCAACTGACTGGAAAAACACCATCCTTTCCTGCTCCTATGCCTTGATGTGCAGACATCACCAACAGATGAAGCTGTTGATCAGGAGACATGCTGTAGAGATAATGCAGTTCAACATCACTTTAAGAGCTGTCGCTACAATGCAATGAAATCCAACTGAAACCAAATCAAATGTCATTTCCACCAAGCCTGTAACCATTACAGTTTTACAAGTGATTGGCAGAAATGATGCAGTTTCACACCACTTTAAGTTTAAATGCTCAGTCCTATGAGATCCTAGGATTTGTCATTTTGCAAGGTCTTTCATCTTTCTGCCCTTGAGTGCTGGGGCCTCTCCAAACTACCAGTCCCAGGTTTCTGTAGGATGGAGCCATAGACGATGTTAAAGCAGTGCCAAACTGCATTATTTCTGCATTGCAAATACACCTTTGGTCATCACCTGGAGTAACTCTGTCCCTTTCTTTGCATTTGGAAACTGTCTTCTCTGTCCTCTCTGAGGATCTCGGTGCCACTTGCGCAGATGCCTGGTGAATTCCTCTCTGCGGGAGTTTGTTTCTAATTAAATCTTCCTGCTGCTTTCTTTTTTCCTTTCCCAAAAGCAGTGAAAAAAAATCTTGTGCCTGACCCATTTCTGTTGCAAAGGCGGCAAACGACAAAGCCTGCACATGCATCTCTCTCCCTTTGTGTGTTTGTGTTTGTCAGAAAAGAACCGCCTCAAAATGAAACACATCCATTTAATAAACACCACGCGCAACATTTGTCAGCAAAGGCCTACTTTATAAAGATTTTGGAATCGGTAATTAAGTTTAGGAGATCATTCTTATATGGCCTTCTCTTTCTAGAAAACTGAGGCAGAATCCTGTCAGCATCTTAGGCATGCCTAAGTTCCCATTTGTTGTTGTTGTTGTTGTATGTCTTCAAGTTATTTCCAACTTATGGCAACGCTATTATGGGGTTTTCTTGGCAAGATTTGTTCAGAGAAGGGTTGGCATTGCCTTCCTCTGAGGCTGAGAAAGTGTGACTTGCCCAAAGTGGGTTTTGTGGTTGAACAGGGAATCCAACCCTGGTCGCCAGGATCATAATATAACACAAAAGTCACTTTTTTCCAATGAACAACATCCACTTGTTATTTCACTTAAAACACATTAATTAAAGCATGCAACAGTTTAAAAAGACAAATAAGACATATATCATTTAAAACTACACTTGATCTTAGCCGAAAGGCCAATAAGCGATAATCCAAATTGATTTTTAAATCCTTTATATGCAAGATTTCTATGCTGTTTATTTTATGGGGTACTTTTATAATGCTGCTCTTACATGTTGTGTTGTATTTTAACACTCTGTATGCAAATGGCCTTTGGTCTAAACATTAATAAACAACTGACATTTAAAACAGTCTGCATTTAAAACTCAACACCTAAATTCACAGTTTAAAAACTGTCAGGACAAGTCTTCTGGAAGAGACGGGTCATTTGCCACCATTGTGCACGCAGATGTGTTTGCACAGGGATGCGTGCTGAGATGTGAGTTCACAAGGCCTGCCCTTGCACAGACATTTGCAAATGCATTTCACGCTGCATCTTTGCCCTTCCGTTGCAAAGCACAGTCAGTTGTACAGCTCCACAAGCAGAGGCTCGCACTCCACAGTCCCAATGTAAAATGTAAAAAGGAAAAATCTGTTGTTGGGACAAACGTTGTTGGGCTTGGAGGGCAGCCACAAATCAGTTTGCATGTGCCATAAGAAACTGACACACATCCGAAAGTGCACAGTGTTGCTGTGCAAAAACAAGCGCATCTCAGTTCTCTGGATGATGGGTGCGTTGGGCCAATTAGTGTAAACATTTGACATGTAATCACTGTTTGATGAGGGTGCCTCCGCTGACAGGCAACACAGTCATTATACCCACCATGACTGACTTCTGACATCCGGTTTGTGCAACACACACACACACACACACACACACACACACACACACACGAACCACACTTGCTTTGCTCCACGGTGCCATTGCAACAGGGCCTTGGGGCACACTTCACAGTCCCTGACCCACAAACTGGAGCTGGGAGGGGGTCGCACATTTTGAAAGTAGTGAAAGAAACCCTAAGCCAGTTTGGGTGGTGGACTATGACTCCGGAGACCAGGGTTTGGATCCCTGCTCAGCCATGGCAAACCCACTGGGTGACTTTGGGCGAGTGGTCACACTCTCTCAGAGCATTCCAATGGCAAACCAATAACCAATAACAGAGTCACCTCAAGATTGCCATATGTCGGAAATGAATCAAAGGCACACAACAATAACAAAGGCCCAAAACACACTGCAGAAATGATCCTGTTTAAGACCGCTTTAAGTGCCCTGGCTCAGTGCTAGGGAATCCTGGGGACTGTAGTTTATTGTGGCGCCAGAGCTCTCTTTAAACAGAAGGCTAAAAGTCTCACAAAATGACAGTTCCTAGAATTCCCTAGCATTGAGGATAGTTAAAGCAGCCCCAAACTGGATTATTTCTGCAGTGTGTTTGGACCAAAGTCTAAAATGAAGTCACTGCCCTATTATTCTGAGAAGACTGTGAGCTGCCCAAAGTTATCCAGTAGGTTTCCATGGCTGAGCAGCCATTCGAATCTTGGCTGGGTGGGGATTTGAAGCCAGGTCTCAGGTCCCAAGCCACTATACCACCCTGGCTTCTATTGAGGGGCACAATGGATCAATTCTTCCAGCCTCCAGCTCCCAACAGAGGCTCCTCCAAAACCCTTCATTGAGGATGCCACCTGCTCTCTGTGTGGCTCTTCCGACCTCTTCCTTTCACCATTGCAAGCCCTGCCAAGTGCCAAGAATCCCCCACTGGGCTGGCATTTCCAAACATTATAATAAACGCTGACTTTATCATATTAATGACATCAGCATTTCCATAGCAACAGGAGTCCTTCATAAAAGGGTGAGGGTGGCAGAAAGAGGGAGGCAGAGGGGGAAACACAGGAAAAGACTAATAATAGGGCAGGGACCCAAGCAAAGCCTTGGCACCGAGGGAAGCGCCTTTGACGCAGCCGCTTGGCACCGCTTTGCGCTTCTCTTCTCTTCTGCTGATGGGGCCCAGCATCCCTTCAAGGGCCATGGGCCCCTAAGTCACACCAATTCTATTCAGACTATCCCTGGACATCAGTCCAATCCC
Organism: Sceloporus undulatus; assembly: GCF_019175285.1. NCBI lineage: Eukaryota > Metazoa > Chordata > Lepidosauria > Squamata > Phrynosomatidae > Sceloporus > Sceloporus undulatus. Next base: position 789,440 of record NC_056529.1, on the reverse strand, counting down.
ACTTTTGCTGGCTAAATGGGTGCATGCCCCCAGCAATCATAGAATCATAGAGCTGGAAGAGACCACAAAGGCCATCCAGTCCAACCCCCTACCATGCAGGAAATCCAGATCAAAGCATCCCCGACAGATGGCCATCCAGCCTCCGTTTGAAGACCTCCAAGGAGGGAGAATCCACTACACTCTGAGGAAGTGTGTTCCACTGTCGAACAGCCCTTACTGTCAGGAAATTCCTCCTAATGTTGAGGTGGAATCTCTTTTCCTGTAGCTTGCATCCATTGCTCAGAGTCCTAGTCTCTGGAGCAGCAGAAAACAAGCTTGCTCCCTCCTAAATATGACATCCCTTCAAATATTTAAACAGGGCTATCATATCACCTCTTAACCTTTGGCAAAGCCAAAGGAAGACAGGTTGCAAGAATAAACTGTTTGCAGAAGCAAAATGCACAAATATGACCCATGTACAGCTCTGGGAAATGTACATGAAGCTCAGGGTCAGAGCAAAATTGACTCCCCAAATCCCTTCTCATCTCTTTCTCCAGCCTCAAAACTGCCATGTTAATACACAAAGATATCTAGCAAGTACCAGAATGGTGCAATGATTTGAGCATAGGGAGACTAGGACTCTGGAGATCAGGGTTCGATTCTCCACTTGGCCATGGAAACCTGGACAATTCACAGCCTCTCAGCCCCAGAAAACCTTGTGATCCTATAAATGTTGGAGGGAGATTTGGAACAGGGAACATGCAGGCTGAGAACCAGATAGGAGATGGGATAAACTGCCCAAAAGCACCTTTAGAAGGTGTTAACCGGTGTTATAATATGATCCCACTGACCCAATTGTTGAAGAGTAAGTCAACCATTGGCTAACCTTGGGCAAGTCACACTCTCTAAACTTTGCAAATGAACAAACCTTGCCAAGAAAAACCCATGATAGGTTCGCCTCAGAGTCTCCATAAAGGCTTGAAGGCACATAGCAACAACAATCTAACAAGCACACGAATACAAATACAAATGAACCCTGCTAGGCAGCTGGTCTGGATTCTAACAAGGACTGCAGAACCCATCTTCCCAGTGGCAAATGCACAATGCAGACTGCCCCAAGAGGAGAGACACGTATTCTGTGGCAGACACGCAGGTGCCAGAGACATCTGCCTATTAGGCCAACATCCACCCCTCTAATGGCCTTTCCTAATGGGCAGCCACCGTCCGGCCATAAATCACCCACAGGTGAGGCTGGCACTCTCTGAGCAAAAGCAGAGGCTGCCCCATTCATCAATTAGGGCCATTGGCAGCTCCTAGATCACTTGTAGAGAAACACGGGCTCACAGTGGCTCCTTTTGCTGCCTGGGCTGGGAGAAGAAAATGTACACAAACAAACACAACCAGGGAAGGCACTTTCACCTCCGTTGTCCCATTCCTTCCCGCCACACTTTTCAGGGTGCCTGTGTTGTTTGTCTTCAAGTCGTTTCCAAATTATGGCAACCTTAAGGAGACCCTATTGTGGGGTTTTCTTGGAAAGGTTTGTTCAGAGGAGCTTTGCCATGGCCTTCCGCTGAGGCAGGGAGAATGGGAGTCGAATCCAGAGCCATAGTCCAACGCTTATACCACTACACTAGTTTTTTTAGCCCTTTAAGAAAAAACTAATCTGTTGGGGGATTTGGGATAGGACAGAGAAGGGAAAGTGCTGCTTGCAAGCAGTGTGCAAGCTCATGTGCAAGTCTTATTTTCATTTTTCAGTGCGCAAGTTCTTATTTTCCAAACCTCTGAAGTCCCCCTGGGAATACCAATAAAACCCACAGCCCAACGCAGGCAGGCATTTGGTATATCATTCATAGCCGGGTGGGTTTTATGGAGCAGGTGGGCTTTAGTTATGTTTTCAACTTTTGTATATTTTTATGTGATTTTATGTTGTGCATAGGTGTTTTTAATCGTTTTGCATTTAACTGAGATTTTAAATATTTTGTCTTTGAGCCGCCTTGGGTCCCTCCAGGGAGAAAGGCAGCATATAAATGAAATAAATAAATAAGTAAATCCCAAAAAGGTTTTTCAGCGGGTGTGGGATATTCTATCAACTTGTCGCATGACAAAAATCCAAAAGTACCCCCAAATGTCCTGCAAAGGTGGCAGTTTAGATCTCCCACCACACCAGAACCTCTGACCCCCACAAACTGGAGAAGCAAAAGTAGAAGTAAAGAAGCCCACCTGAGAGGAAATCAGAAACTTTCCGTCCTTCCAGTCCCATATGGGATGCCATTCTTGTAGGATCTGAGCCTTCCTGGCCACCGTCGGTTCTAAAATCCCATCCTGGAGATGCTTGTTAGACAAAAAGCTAATCACCAGCAACAGAAGAGAAAATTGCTCAAGGAGAAGGAAAGCTTTTACAGAACAGCGTGAGTCCTGAAAACCTAATGCATAAAGAGGATGCCAGAGGCCACAAATTGCTCTGGATTTTAGACTGAACTATGGGGGACTGATTTGCCCCAAATGCAGGAAGGATTGGGATAGAATCTAGCCTGCCATAGTGGTCTGAGCGCTGGACAATGACCCTAGAGATCAGGGTTCAATTCTCATGGAAACCCATTGGGTGAACTTGGGCAAGGCACACCATATCAGCACCCAAAACCCCATGATAGGTTCACCTTAGGGCCATCTTAAGTTGGAAATCACTTGAAGGCTCACAACAACTACAAGGGTTTAACTAGCCTTGGCTAGCATTTTTTAAGCACCAAGGTGCTGAAATAACATGGACAGCTCCTTGGGTTTGTTGTTATGCTCTTTCAGGTTGACCTATCCTGGGATTTTCTTGACCTGGGAGTTTATCACATGGGAGGAATTTCTCTTGGGCGGGTTACAAACCGCCACTTACGATGCACTCCGTGCGTGCTAGGGTTAGGAAGGGGAGTGGTAGGGTTAGGAAGAGTCGCCCCTTCCTAACTGGCCCCGGCCCCAACACGCGCGGAGCATGTCGTAAATGGCGGCGCCCATTTTGACGTCTTGGATGCATAGCGTCCAGACATGTCACAGCATAAGTGACGCCGCGAGGGCGCGCTTCACCCCTCGCGGCGCCACTTCCGCGTTTTGAAAAGGAGCGTCATTTCGGCGCTCCTTTTTCGCTGCGCCAGGAAGCCTCACGGTCTGGCCGCTGGGGCTTCCCTCCACAGCGAATGGTGGCGGCAGGAGAACGGCCGCTTGAGGGCGGTCTGTAACCCGCCTTAATTTTGAATGAAAAGAAAGTGAGGCCAGAATGCATTCACATGAATTCGCTAGTTCAGCAAATTTATGTGAATTTGAATTGTGTTTGAACTGGCTTCTTATTGCCCAAAAATAGCAAGCCACTGCCCGAATTTGTGTGTGGTAGTCTATGACGCAATAACGTGAAACCCCATGATTGCGTTCGGATTGCCATTGGATTATACTTCCAATTTCCCTTGTCTGATAAACTCCAAGGTTTCAGCTGCTGCCACACTGCAGAATTAATGCAGTTTGACACCACTTTGACTACTAAGGCTTCGTCCTATGGAATCCTGGGATTTGCAATTGGTTGTGGAACCAGAGTTCTCTGACAAAGAAAGCTAAATAGCTCAGAAATGACATGTCTCAGAATCCCATTGGACTGACACATGGCAGTTAAAGCAGATTTAAACTGTATCAGTCCACTGCACCATGGTGGCTCATGGGATGAATACATAAATGTGTGCACGCAGTTCATGGTCTAGCTTTGGGTCTAGGTTTGCAGCCCATCTTAGTACCCAGAGTATTCTGATTCAAGGAAGGTGCCCTGAACTTCCCAGAATGAGTGCTTTTTCTTGCTCTTACCTCCACAAATATCTGTGCCCAGCCTTCTTGATACGGTGGTGATTATTTTTATTTTATTTTATTTATATCTTGCTTTTACCCTGGGACTCAAGATGGCTTGCAAAACATCCAAGCCGATACTGATCAAAATGCATGCAAAGCCATCGTCTAATATACTTAAAAACTACAACCTCGAACATGCAATGAAACAACCTTCAGAATTAAAACCATTTTAAAACCCCCACTACAGAATCCTAGGATTTGGAGGAGGCACCAGAGCTCTCTCACAGACCAGGCAGAGTATCTCACCAAGCTACAAATCCCAGTACTCCAAAGGATGGAATCATGGCAGTTAATGTGGTGTCAAACTGCTTGATTTCTGCGTTATGGAAGAGCTGTAAGAGGCAGAAAATCAAGAAGACGGCACATTATGAAAGGTCTGTTGCAGTCAATTCCTCAAAAGCCTGTCAGAATAAAAAAAGGTTTTGATTTGCAAAGAGAAAGAGAGCAAGGAGGGAACCATCTTAGCTCCTTTAAGGCTGCAGTCCCAAAGCCTTTATCCCGAAGTCCCACCAGGAATGCCTGGGAAGGCAATGGGGCTTCAGGAGAGGAGAGCTTCCCCTGAAGACCTCAGACTGGCTTGCCTTTCAGACTGCCTGGAATAAAGTCATAGAAAGAGGGCTAATGGTTAGAGAACATTTTCTCCTGGCTGTTTCCAGGCTGGGCACCTGCCCACAGAGAGCCGCTGGAGCAGAAGATCTGAGCTGGTGGGCATGCACCGTGAGGCCAAGGCTGCACCACAGGCAGCTCCGTTTGCAGGCGGCTGAGGTTGCCCATGTGCGCTGCTTCCGTCAGCTGCGCATCAGCGATTTGGATGACTAACCAGGCTCCACACAGACACCAGAAGAGCCTTGTTCTGCTAGGAAGATGCTGTGAGGTGAACTTGGCTTCATGTCCTGGCAGGGAAGCGATGAGTTCTCAGCCTTGGCACAAAAGCCCATCGAAGCCTGAGAACGTTACCCTCTGGTGAGGGTTTTTTGAATTGTGGGGTGTTCTGCACCCCTCATATCTCATGGAGATTGTGGTCCCCTGTGCCGTCCCATTATACTACTACTACTAATAATAATACTGTAATAATAATAATATAATAAATCTTTATTTTTATACTGCTTTTCCTGGGAGATCAAAGTGGTTCACAGGCAAATAAGATGTACAACACATCGTATTACAGCATAAAATACAGTAAAAAGCATTCCACTAAAAACCTCATATAAAAACATTCTATAAAAACAAATAAAAAACTCACAATCTCACATCTTACAATCTCATAATTACAAATTATCATCACAAATACTCATAACATTGGAGGATGATGGGGTAGGAGGATAATTATCTCTATGAAGGATCAGGGGGATATGCCAAGCGGAATAGTAAGTCTTCAACGCTTTCTTAAAAACTTCCAAGGAAGAGCTAAGACGAATCTTCTCAGGGAGTCCATTCCAACATGCAGGCGCAACAGATGTAAATGCTCGTTGGTGAGTTACAGACAGTCTCACCCTAGGGTATTCCAATAGATATTTGCCTGTTGTTCTGAGTGTGTGGGGCGGATTATGTAGGGAGAGGTGCTCCCTCAAGTAACTCGAGCCCAAGCCATGTAGGACTTTATAGGTAATAACCAACACTTTGTATTGAGCCCGGAAGCTAATTGGCAGCCAATGAAGAGTTTTTAATACTAGGGTTATATGATCTGCTCTTGGGGTCCCAGTGACTAATCTGGCTGCAGCATTTTGTATGAATTGAAGCTTCCGAACCTGGTACAAAGGTAGCCCCATGTAGAGCGCATTACAGAAATCCAAGCGAGAGGTTACCAGTGCGTGTAATATTGTTTCAAGGTCCTTTCGGTCCAGACAGGGACGCAGTTGGTGTATCAGCCGAAGCTGGTACCAAGCACTCCTGGCCATTGCATCCACTTGGGATGATAACTGTAAGGATGAATCCAGGAGTACTCCCAAACTGCGAACTTTGTCCTTCAGGGGATGTGTGACCCCATCCAGGACCGGGTGACAAATTCCTCTGTCTGGATTTGGGGTACCTATCACGAGCACCTCTGTTTTCTCTGGATTCAACTTGAGTTTGTTTTCCCTCATCCAGCCCATTACTGACTCGAGGCAGGAGTCCAGAGGAGAGGTGCCATCCTTAGTCACTGTATCAGTCGGAGACATGGAGAGATAGATCTGGGTGTCATCAGCATACTGATAACACCGAGCTCCATGTCTTCGGATAATCTCTCCCAGCGGCTTCATGTAAATATTAAACAGCATGGGGGACAGGATGGCACCCTGAGGGACACCAGATGTTAGCTCTCTTTGATGAGAGCAACAGTCCCTCAGCCTCACCATCTAGAATCTTCCCGAGAGGTAGGACCGGAGCCACTGGAGCGCAGTGCCACCGATACCCAACTCTCTCAGGCATTCCAGAAGGATACCATGGTCGATGGTATCAAAGGCCGCTGAGATGTCCAAGAGCACCAGCAGGGTCACACTTCCCCCATCGATGCCCAGATGGAGATCATCGACTAGGGCGACCATGGCAGTCTCAACTCCGAACCCCGCCCTGAAGCCAGTTTGAAATGGGTCCAGATAATCAGTTTCATCCAAGACAGCTTGGAGTTGGAAGGCGACTGCCCTCTCAAACACCCTGCCCAAAAAAGGTAATAAAGAGACCGGTCTGTAGTTACTCATTTGTAGGAGATCAAGAGAGGGTTTCTTCAGAATAGGTTTCACTATGGCTTGTTTTAAGGCTGATGGAAATGAACCCTCCTGTAGGGATGAATTAATTATATGAAGTAATGAGATTGTTATTACATCCCCTCCCTGAACGGTCAGCCAAGATAGGCAAGGGTCGAGAGGGTAAGTCGTCCTTCTTACACAGCCAAGAAGCTTGTCCACATCCTCGGTATTTACAAACTCAAAGCGATCCAGTATAACCTTGTTACCAGAGGCACTGGACACCTCTTGTCGTGGTTCTGCTATAACACTGGTGTCGAGATCAGCCCTTATCCGAGAGATTTTATTGGCAAAAAAGTTGTTAAAAGCGTCACAGCAGGCAGTAGTTGACTCTAATAAAGGGTGTCAGGAGTTTGAGTTAATTCCTTGACTACCCTGAACAGCTCTGCTGGATGAGATTCTGCCGATGCAATCCGAGCAGCACAGAAAGAATTCCTTGCTGCATCGACTGCCACTCCATAGGAACGTAACATGTTCTCATGGAGTGTCTTATCGGATATGCGCTGATGTTCCGCCAGTAGTGCTCTAGTCGTTGCGCAGCCCACTTCATCTGGCGTAGATCTTCTGTATACCACGGTCTTTTATTAGGAGCAGACTGGTAAGGACTCTCAGGAGCGATACTGTCGATAACCCCAGTAAAATTGTTGTTCCAGTTATTAACCAGGGTTTCAACAGAGTTGCCATCGTTCCCAAACATAATTCCCTCTAAGGCTTCTTGGAACCTTTTGGGTTCCATCAGCCTTCAAGGGCAGGCCATTCTAATAGGCCCTCCACCCCCGGGGGTTTTTGGATTATGGCCTTTAGTCCTACCTCAACCAGAAAATGGTCCATCCATGACAGGGGGGAAATACCATTAACTTCCGCCCACGGACATTCTCGGTCCGTACTGAAGACCACATCAAGCATATTACCAGCACAATGTGTTGGACCCATGACCAATTGAGACAGGCCCATGGCTGTCATGGAATCCATGAACTGCTGAGCGGCACCTGTTAGCTCTGATGAGCCGGCCTTGAAGGGGATGTTGAGGTCCCCCAGGACTAAAAGCCTGGGGGACTCCAACACCAGCTCAGAGACCAGCTGTGTCAGCTCAGCCAGGGAGGCTACGGGGTGGACAGTAGACCAACAGAACCCCCAGATTGTCTTTGGCCCTTAGGGTCAGGTAGATACACTCGATGTGTCTCAGTTTTGGAACTGGATTTCTGGTCAAGGTGATGTGACTTTTATGGACCAAGGCCACACCTCCCCCTCGCCCACTTTCTCTAACCTGCTCCTTTACTACATATCCGGCTGGGAGAGTTTTAGCCAAGGTCACACAACTATCCTCCCCCAGCCAGGTCTTGGTGATACAAGCTAGGTCGGGAGTCTTCCCATCAAGTAGGTCGTATAAAACATGGGATTTATTTTTCACCGATCTAGCATTACATAGGAGCAAGGTAAGAGTCTGTGGTATGTTTGGGACGATCCTCGGCAGTTTCGGGCTAACAGGGTGACTGGAAGACGGGATGGATATTAAGCATCGATCTCGTCTTCTTTAAAAAAAAAAATTTGGTCAGCCTGTTAACGCTATATCTCCCCATGCCCCGCACAACTCTTATCGGTGCTCCCTGAACAGTATTCCATTCAGTGTCTATATCAATATCCATACCCTCCTTTCCTTCAACAGTTCTCTCTTCTACATTACTCTTAGGTTGTTGTAACCCTGGTAAATCTAGCATTCTGATATAAGCAGATGTTAAACAAAAGACTAAAATAAGGGTAATTCCTAGTATTACCTTTTTAGATGGTGCCATTAATAGAGTTTGATCAAAATTGTTGTTCAGGTGGTTGTTTATGATATCATATTTGCATTGCACATTTGAGGCATGCTGATCCTGGGCATCCACAAAGTCCCTCAAAGCAACATGCAAAACACATTTCCAGAAAGGGATTTGAATTTTGGGGCATTCCTCCTCCGCATCCCCCATCTCTCATGGAGACTGTAGTACCCTACACCATCCCATTAGATTAATGATCTGACATTTGCACACTTGATGCTCAGAGAACCGAATCTTGCATGCATTTGGCATGCTGATCTTGGATGTCCACAAAGCCCCTCAAAGCAACATGCAAAACACATTCCCAGGTATATGAATAGATGCAATCCAAAGAGGGATTTGAATTGTGGGGCGTTCCTCCTCTGCATCCCTCATCTCTCATGGAGACTGTGGTACCTTACACCATCCCATTATATCAATGATCTCACATTTGCACACTTGATGCTCAGAGAGCTTAATCTTGCATGCATATATTTATTTTCAAATGCGCATGCTGATCTTGGGTGTCCACAAAGCCCCCCCAAAGCAACTTGCAAATCACATTTCCAGTTGCGTGCATAGATGCAAAGATTCAGTTCTGAGCATGAGAAGTAGCACACTGCGGGAGCCAGCCAACATTATCAAACCCCCTTGCTAGATACACGCCAGTGGTCTACCACTAGCTATTATAAAATACAATAACCATTAGCAAAACCAAATGAAGTGTGACTCCCTTCAACTACTTCTTCTCTCCCCAAGGTTCCTCCAAAGTCAGTGGTCTCTCCAAAGAGAAAATCCACCCGACTTTGCCGGGAGTTATTTCTGGATATGTTTAGTTTGGAGAAGAGGAGACTGTGAGAAGTGATATGACAGAACTATACTTAAATTCCTGAAAAGATGTCATATAGAAGGTGGAGCAAGTTTGCTTTCTGCTGCTCCAGAGACTGGGATATGAGCCAAGGGATTACAAGAGAAGAAGTTCTGCCTAAACATTAGGAGGAATTTCTTGATGGTAAAAGCGGTTCGGCAATGGAACGGATGGCATTGGAGGGTGATGGACCCCCATCTCCAGAGATTTTTAAACAGAATTTTCTATGCATGCTTTACATGAGAGGCAACACCAACTTGCCTCTGAATCTCAGCTCTATACCAGGGTTAGGAACATGAACCAAGAGACATGAACTTATGGGTTCCAATTGCAAGAAAAGAGATTCTGCCTGAGCATTAGGAAGATCATGCTTTGAATCCCTACTTAGCCATGGAAACCCATTGGGGAACCTTGGGCAAGTCACATTCTCTCAATCATGTAGTTGTTGTGCGCCTTCAAGTCTTTCCCAAATTATGGCGACTCTATCATGGGGCTTTCTTGGCAAGGTTTGTTCAGATGGGGTTTGCCTTTGCCTCCCTCTGGGTTTCCATGGCTGACCAAGGATTCAAACCCTGGTTTCCGGAGTCCTAGTGCTATGCTCAAATCACACTGGCTCTCCTCTCAAGCATAAAGGAAGGCAAAAGTGACAAACCTCTTTGGAAAAACAAATCTTACCAAGAAAAGAACTAGGAGAATGTCAACCCGGAGTCAGCATAGTGCAGCAGTTTGAGTTTTGGACTAGGGCACTGGGAGAACTGAATGCGATTCCCAACTCAGTTGTGCAGAATCTACTGGGTGGCCATGGGCAAGTTAGACTCTCTCTCAGCCTCAGTTTCTTCTGAATAAATTTGGCCATGAAAACTCAAGGATAAGATTGCCATAGGTTTGAAAGCCAGCATGATTTGAATGTTGGACCAAAACTCTGGGAGCTTAGGGTTCGAATCCCTATTCAGGCTTGGAGACCCAGAAGTATTCTTGGGCAAGTCACACTCTCTCAGCCTCAGAAGGACATGACAAGCTTTTTCTTGCCAGGAACTTTCTAGAAAGATGGTACCTAAAGGTACATAACAGCAACAACATCAGGTTGCTAAAGAAACACTGTCTTAAAGCAAATGTTTGTTTGTTTTCCAATTGATTTCTTGAAATATTTTGCAATATTCAACCCTTGGCTATCCAGGTTCCTGCTTTGGCTTTTGCTTTTAATAGCAGAACGATTATGGTCTTGGTATAAAAAAGCATTTTGGAGGGATCTATGGGGGCTTCAGGCCTTGACCTGGGAAGGGTGGGTTCGGTTGTTTAGGAAACTTTGGGAGAAGAAAGGCGGAGGAGGTGAAACGATTCAGAAAGGAAGCTTTTCTGGCATGTTCACAACAACAACAACAACAAACACAAACATGGGCAGCCTTTTGTGATTTCTCCTCTGGGGGAAGGCAGCCCTCCCTGGTCCAAAAGGAGAGGATGCAGGAAGATGCTGGCAGGAGGGGTTGCCATGGCAATGCTTAAATTTCCATCCCCCAAAAACCTCCTCCAGCAGAGCTGCTTTCCCTCAAGGATCTCCTCCTGCCATGTTTCAGGGTGAGGATGCAAAGCTCTGGGGCTGCAGCCAAAACCCTGGCTCCTCCGGCTCCCCCAAATTACACTTTTCCAGGCAAATGGAAAAAGAAGTCCCATAGGAACGTAGGCTGAGGGACTGGGGTGCTGGGGGACCAGAGGTCATTGCTGTAAAGGAGGACAAGGCAGTGCTAAATGGAGAGGATGCAAGAAAAACAGGACATTACCAAAGCACTCGTGTAAATGTAAATCCATGCTCAAAATGGAAGGAATTTGGAAGTGCCTCCTGGAAAGGAGATTGAAATGCAGGTCACATCCCAGAAAAGGGGGAGACGTCTGGTTACCCTGCTGGGAGATCAGGGTTCGAAACCCCCCTCAGCCATGAAAACCTATTGGGTGACAGGGCAAATCACATTCTCTCAGCCTCAGATTAAGACCATATCAAACCCCTTCTGAACAAATCTGGCCATGCTCTGAGTCATGCTCAAAATGGTGGCGTAGGCAAAGAAGGAAGGAAGGAAGGTGCAGAAAGTCAGGGCTGCAAGGAACATTGATCCCCATGATAGGGTTGCGAACTCAAAGGCCAAACGGCTTCCATTTAAAAACCGAATTCCCAGCTGGGTCTGTTGTTTCTCAAGGAGAGACCCAGGCCCCTTGGCTTCTTGCAGAGCCGTGGAATGAGTGTGCCTGTGTTGTGTGTTGTGTATGTGTGTTTGAATATTCAGGCATCAATTAGCAGCGTCACAAGCCGGGTGATTTACAGCCTGCCTTCCTGCCTTCCACCGCCTCCACTTTGGTTCACCTTATTAGGGCTTCTGGAGCTGCCTCTTTGCAGCCAGCTTTGGCAAGGAGACCGAGGGCGATGGAGGGAAAGTGGATGAGAAGGAAGGAAGGAAGGAAGGAAAGAAAGAAAGAAAGGAGAAGAAAGTCAGGGCTGCAAGGGAGATTAACCCAGACAGACTGGCACTCATTGCAAAGCTGGAAAATGCAACCAACGCAAGCAAAAATGGGAATCACAAAACCCTCCTGATGTTGTTGCATTGCCAGTCCCATCGACCTGCAGCCAGCATCGGCAAATAATAAGGATGCTGGGAGCTGCAGTCTGCAACAGTCAAAGGAATGGCCTTCAGGGCAGAGGGTTTGCAGTTCTGTCTTTGTGTCGGAAGATGCCCAGCAAAGCCTATGGGGAAGCATGATGGGGGCTACAGTTCCCAAAACATCTGGACCAGGGGCCCTTCTCAACCAAAACTGAAAGGTTATCATGCCTCCCTTAAGGCGTAGGGAGCGGTCCCACTTGGCAGATAAAACGGATTATATTGGCGCGATTCTGATTCGGATTATGTTCCAACAAAGAGGGTGACACCCCAAGGTCAGCCTCTTGAGCGCTGCTCCTCCCATCTCCAGGTTCCCGAATCAGACAGCCTTGTCGTTCCCATTCGGATACAGCGAATCGGACCCCAGGATCAAAAATAATCCGCATTATAACCTACTGTTTTTTTAAACCGGTTTATAGGCATATAATCCGGAATATACAATGAAACCCAAATCAGATTCGAAACTGAATGGGAACGATTCTGAGGCAATGCGGATCGGATTCGGGGTTAAATGGAAACGATGCCCCCTTAATTCACATCCTAATAAACATTTTAGGCCATGTGGGAACGCCACCTTAGGCTGCATCCACACTGGGGAAATAACCCAGTTTGGCACTGCTTTTCAGCATCCTGGCTCAAGGGTTTGGAATTCTGGGAGTTGGAGTTTGTTGTAGGCCCAGAGCGGAGTGGAGAGCTCATCTCTGGACCTCACAACAGACTTCAACTCCCAGAATTCATAGCCTTGAGCCAGCAAAAAGTTAAAGTGGTGCCAAACTGGGTTATTTCTCCAGTGTGGATGCAGCCTTATTTTCTGGGAGTTAAGGGCTCCCAGCAACTACAAATGAGTCATTTTGGTACAGCCTCCATTTGCAATTCTCCTCAGGAGTTCAAACAGACTTTGCCCAGCGCCTCAGTGAGGTGGGCGCCATTTTTAAAAAATTCTCCTCAGGAATAAAAAGGGGACTTTAGCAAGTGCGCCAGCGAAGGGCGCAGTCGTTTAAAAAGAAAAGATGTTTTCCTCAGGTTTAATTTTAAAAGTCTCCTCAGAGAAGAAAGAGCCTTGCCAAACGCGAAGGTGAGGCAAGAAGCCGTTAAGCAATTTTTACCTCAGAATTTAAACCCACATATAAGTGCGCGATTCTCTAAGAAATCGCAGTGCAAGCTGTTGTTAAACAACTTTTACCTCAGAATTTAAACCCATATTTACATATTTGGTTTTCTAATAAATTGCAGCGATGTTTAAAAAAAATGACCACCAAAATGCAGATTGACCCTATCAAATCAAATTTTAAAAGTCTGACAGGAAAATGAATCTGTGAAGAGTTCCTAGATGCTGCTTTTGCGGCGCATAAAAGGAGGGTTTAGGCAGGAAACTGTCTGATAAAGCAGTTGCTACCGCTAAAATGCCGCTAATAGCGCTAAGAAGGTTCTGAAGCTGACTGCGTAGGGGCAGAATAACGCCATTTGTGTGCATTTGCAGAGACCACGAAGAAATATATTCTCTTGCTTTGTTAGACTGGGAGTTTGTTGTTGGAATGACATACTCTGAGCAACTGAGGGTAATATTGCATCATGTTTAGTGGCATTGCCCTGTGACATCACCCTCATGGCATCACCCACCATCTGTGACATCACAGCATCCAAGAGAAGGGTGTTTTCCTTTGCGCAGACGGCCGTGGCAAAGCATTCTGGGTAAAGAGGAGGAAGAGGAGACCCTTCCCTCCTTGAAAGTGGAGAGAGAAAGGGACCTTCTGGTGCTGCAAAATTTTGGTCCAAAATGTACCTAAGTGAGGCTCTCCCAAATTCGGAGCAGCCAGTGGTTTGCATCTGTCTTCATTCACACAAAAGAAGCTGCAATAAATAATAAACACACAATAAATGGTAGAAAGGAACAAGTCCTGAAAAGGGGTCCAGGAGTCCAAGCTATTGCCTCCAAGTGGACAGGGATGTCCTGAGTCTGGCCAAGAAGGATGGCAGGGGAGGAGAGGTGGACAGCATGGCTGAAGGCCAAAAAGCCCTGCTGCATCCAGGCATCAGTTATTTTAGCCAGATGCGGGTCTTCCTGTCTCCAATCAGGAACCTGAAAGAGTAAAAATGGGTATCAGTTAAGCTTCAGGGTAGCCCTCTTCACTTTTGAATGTAGGGAGTGGGATCCTCTTGGAGTTTTTCACTCATACATTGGATTTTCTTACTCCAGCAGTTAACCTTTTTTGGCCATGATGTAATATCCAGATTCCATTCACAGTTGTGCATGTGATGCTCCGCAAGAGTATTGGTTGTGCATGCAACTGTGTGCATTCCTGGATCGTGCAGACCCTCTGAACCCATTGTTGAGTGAGGTCAGTCAACACATAGGTCGGTCCCATGGATCATTGGTTCAAGGGGTTTCCTCTAGTTAGAATCTTCCCACAGGGTTCCAGGTTGTGCACTCTTGGGTGGTGCTTAACTATTCATTAATGCATCCAATGTGTCCCCCCCAATTCCCTAGGATTGCAAAAACAGCTGTTGTGCATCATATTCCCCATTTTGCAAGGGAACAAGAAGCAGATGTACATGGGCAGATACACCATTGATGGCACAATGTTGGTATTCAGGAGGGTGATGCACCATAAGCACAATGAAGCTCCTTACCTGGAGATATACACTACACAAGCTACATACGGTCTCCACTAGACTTACAGGATTTGGCATCAATCCCTTGCCCTCCCCTCTTCCCATCTCCTAGGTCCAATCATTTCCTATTTGGTTCCAATGAATTCGGCAGCTGTTCTCTGCACTGGCATACTATGAGCTAACAGGGAGACTTTCTGCCATGCAGGTATGCACAGCTAAAGCACTCCTGAAAGCATCCACCCAACCTCTGTTTAAAGACCTCCAAAGATGGAAAGTCCATCTTCCATTCTTGAACAGCTCTCACAGGAAAGGTGTTCTTCCTGAAGTTTAGGTGGAATTTTCTTTTCTTGCCACTTGAATCCATTGCTTCCTATTCTAGTCTCTGGAGCAGCAGCAAACAAGCTCTTTCCCTCTTATAGTAATATGGCCTCTTTCTTTATGCAGGGCATAATCTTTTGGAACCTCTGTTATTAGAGCTTGGGAGACTTACTTTTTAAGGCTGCAACTCCCAGAATCCCCTAGCTAGCTTTCCAAGCTATGGCCTCTTCCTGTCTGTCCCTCATAACCCTACTCCTAAGTGACCCACCTTATTACTCCTGGCCCACCTACCTTATCAATGCACCAACCAGGAGTCCACCCACCATGGGGCTCACCCAGTACACCCAGTGATAGTCCCAGTAGTTTGCAACCACTGCAGGTCCAAATGCTCTGGCTGGGTTCATGCAGGCTCCAGAGACAGCACCCCTGAAAAGTGGAGAAAGGAAAGATGTCAGAGTCAATGGTGCTCTTCCAAAGCAGCATCCACCAATAACACCTGGCTGCAGGTGCCTCTAGCGCCCAAAAAAAGACCCCTTTTCTTCTTGCTTCTCTTTCTGCTCCTTCTTCCCCATTTGTCAAGCAGCACATCATGCTCATCCATTGGCATTCTTCAATTTACTTTCCTTTTACATTTTCCAAACTAATTTTCAGTTGACCCCAAGACAGCATGTGAATTGAAAGTGGAAAGTACACGAACAATGGTTCTGTTGGATCTAAAATCCAACCACATTTGAATGAAGGGATGCGTGTGTTCATGGATGGTCACTTCCTAGCTGGACAGGCCAAAACACATGTTAGATCAGTGTCCTTAGAAAATGTTTATCCAGTTGACATATGCAGATTCACCTTACCAATACTTACTGGACCAATGCTGTATCATTGGACAAATCTCTAAACATTTGGAGCTGTTAGAATCAGAAATGTAAAGTGGGGGGGTACCCCCAAAGGCCACCTTCCAAGTGCAGAAATCCACCACTGAAGCATTCCTGAGAGGCGGACATTTTTTTTTAACTTCAGTGAGGGAAAGTCTACCATCTTCTAAGGGAGTTTGTTCCATGGCTGAACTGCTTTTACCACCGGCACATTCTTCCTAATGTTTGGCTGCACTCTCTTTTCGTGCAATTTGGATCCATTGGTGGAAATCCTACTTTCTGAAACGGCAGAAAACGAGCTTTCTTCAGATAGCTGAAGATGGCTGTCATTCCACTTCTCCGCCTTCTCCAGTCCATTCATGATATCCACCTTCATTTTAATGACCTTTCCTTACTCACAGAGTGTTCTCTTGTCATAACTCCATCTTCCATTACACATTTAGTCTCACAACCCCTGCATCCTCCATCTTCCCCAAATCCCAGAGGTCAGCCAGTGTCTGGCACATTTGAGAGCATGAGGGGAATACCCAAGACCTTTCAGTGGTAAAGGCATGACCGACTTGCACTCAGCCATCTTCAAATATCTCAAGGGCTGTCACAGAGCAGATGGAACAGACATGTTCTCTTCTGTTCCAAGGAGCTGGCAAGTGAGCAGACTTTGGTTAAGCCTTTGGAACCATTTCCTAACAATACAAGACTCTTTAACAGTGGAACTGAATACTTCGGACAAGCAACCTGCCCTGGAAGCCGGCTGCTCGACTTTGCTGGACAATTACACTGGAGGAGAGTAGCAATGGAAAATAATAGTTCCTACTTTTTCTTTCCTTGGCAAAAATGGGGTGCTCCAACCTTCAATAAACTCCACTGAGAAAAACAGACCAGCCACAAGATTCTTGCCACTCCAGGGTGGTTTTTAAGATCATTTCTTTGTGGGGGTTTTCTGCTTGCAGACAGCAACTTTCTAACACAGAAAGTAAATTTCCTGCATAGAAAACACTGTTTCTTGCATAGAAAACACTTTCCCTGCATAGACAAATCTGTTTCCTGCATAGAAAACACTTTCCTTGAATAGAGAACACTGTTTGCTTGCATAGGAAACACTGATTTCTGTATAGAAAACTTGCACATACAAGACCCCGAAACACACTGGCACCCATGGTTTCCATGCAGAAATGGAAAAATTTATTTCTGTTGCAAAAGAAAAAAGAAAAAAGAATTACCCCAAAGACATCCCAAAGTATCAAGAACTGCACAGAAATCTTTTCTTTCTCATGCAGAGAAGAGAAAACTTTGGACATTATGTATTCTTGTGCTGGAGGGTAGAATAAGCAAAGATTCATATCCTTGTGTATTACAGTATTCAGAAATTCCTGGTGTGCCCTAGAGAGAGCCAGGCATCAAGGGAACATGGCTGATATCAGCATGGCTGCCTCCTCTGGAGAATTCCCAGCCTTTTGCATACTTGTCTTTCTCTGCATTGGAGTATGGGTTCTTGCAATTTTGCCTGCTCTGAACATCTTTATTGTTTTATTTCTATGCAATTGCCCAGGGAATAGCGATATGGAAAGCTAGACTAGGAAGAAATAAGTGTATGAAAACCTGAACATCTGGTACCAATTGCCTAGAGAAGTGGTGGGATCTCCTTCCCTTCAGAAAGAGGTTGGACAGCTACCTGCACTGTTTCCCAAACTTTGGTCTTCTAGATGTTTTGGACTTCAGCTCCCAGAATTCCTTACAATTGGCTAAGCTAGCCAGGGTCTCTGGGATTTGAAGTCCCGAACACCTGGAAGACCAAAGTTTGGGAAACATTGCAAGATCTTGCAATGAGCAGAGGGTTGAACTTGATGGCTTCTGGCGGTCCTTTCCAACTCTGGGAGTCTGTGAGCCTATGAATTTATGTCCTGCAAGCTGAGCTTTCTGGAATGCCTTCCCTCTTGTCTTTACATGCCCAGGACTCTTTCAGCTGCCCAATTCAAGCTGATAAAATGAGCTTTTGGCAAAGGAAAGGGCAGAGGGAAATGTCTGATTACTCCATCAGCAAGCCAGCCAAATTGAAATTTCCACATCGAGTCCAAACCACATGGACTCCTCTTTGCTTTTCCAAGGCCTTTCATGCCCACGTGGCTCCGGCCGTTTTACCACCCTTGCCAAGCCATTTGCCAAAATATTTCTGAAACCTGCTCAAAAGCTTGAGTGGCAGAAGCTGCTGCAGATTAAATCCATCCTCCGTCTCTTTTGCCTGGCGTTTTCTCTCCCAAATGGCTGGGCCACATTGGCAGATGACAGGGATGTGCAGCTTCATATTTGTCAGCGCACTATTCACTCACAGAAGAGACAGTGAAGCATTGCCTTTAGTTTTCTCCCTGCTGCAGAACACAAAGATTGCTGCACAATTCTCACTCAATATTTGTACTTTGCAGATTTGCCATCACTTTTTCTTGCAGAAAAATACACATTTCCCCCCTATGCAAAACTCTCCCTTTTTTTCTTGTTCTCAAGAAAATGTGTTCCCTGCCAGAAAAATTAGAAGCCATTGGAATTTAGTATTTCGGCATATATATGCAGTACATATATTTTGAAGACACGAGGAGAAAATACCAACTCTCTCTTATAACATTCAACATTCGTAAGGTATTCAGGTGGACTCCAGCTTTCCTGAACAAGGATTTTGGGGACTTTGGGTATGTTTCCCTCTCTCTGCCTCAGAGGAAAGCAATGGTCAGCAAAAGTTTTGTAAAGAAATCTGGTCAAGAAAACCCTAGGAAAAGGTGACCATATGTTGGAATAGACTTCAGCATCTTAGAGAGCTCTTTTGTTGTTGTGTGCCTTCAAGTCATTTCTGTCTTATGGAGACCTTAAGGTAAAGCTATCATGGGGATCTCTGGGGCTGAGAGGATGTGACTTGCTCAAGATCTCTCAGTGGATTTCCATGGCCAAGTGGGGAATTGCACCCGGATCTCCAGAGTCCTATGCTTAAACTATTACTGGCTCTCTAGATCTCTCAACCACCCAGCAATGTCTGTTCATATTTTTCTTTTGGTTCAAGGAAACACTCACCCTGCAAGGATGTCCGCTGTGACAGTGAAGCCAATGCAGAAGGGGGCCAGGGGGCCCTTGGTCTTCTCATTGATGGCTCCCATGCAGACAGCCATGACCAAGAACATGGTCATCACAATCTCCCCCAGGACGGCGGCTGGGAGTTGCTCATCGGAGGTGATGGTGGTGAACGCTGCCCCTGTGGCATTCTCATATCTTTGCCAGTCTGACATGGCCTATGGGAGAGAAGGTCCAAGATTTGTTTCCGGTTCCCCATTCTGGACCTACACATACTGATAGTGCTCCATGATAAGATCTGGTGGATCTGGTCCAAGGCTTAATCCAGACATTAGTGGAGTTAGTCTAGGTGCAGAGCCAACCCCAAAGCTTCCAGCATCTTAGATACGACCCATAAAAGTTTGGACTAACATCCGAAGAGGATTCACCTCCTCACTGGCCACTAGGTTGGTGAGTCCCAGCTCAAAAAGACCTATCAGATCCATAGTTGAGTTAACACATGGATCCATGCCATTGATTCTGTGGCTTGGTTATGATTGAGATGAAGGTCTCTTTTGCATGACAGTTATAGCACTATGGTTCCACTTTAACCACCATGGCTGCATCCTATGGGATACTGGGATTTGTAGTTTGGAGAGGTACTAAGAATTCTAAATTTGTTGTTATAATGTGCCTTCAAGTCATTTCTGACTTATGGCGACCCTATGGGGAACCTACATTTACAGCGCTATAGAAATAAACTATAATAAGAATAACTATCATGGAGTTTGTCTGAAGCTGAGAGAGCGTGACTAGCCTAAGGTCACCATGAGTTTTTATGGTCAAGCGGGGAATTGAACTGTGGTCTCCAGAGTCATAGTCCAACACTCAAGCCGCTATGCCATGAAATACCCCTCTTTAAATTGCCAATTCCAGTGTTCCTCAGGATATGTTGCTATGGCAGTTATAGTGGAATCGTAGTAGTATAACTGTGTGGTGCGGATGGATCCCAAGTATAGGATTCCATTACAGCAGAGGCAGCTGCTCCCCGCTTTTCCTTCCCCATCGCAGACCCTTGTACCTTGGCGAGACCAGCTCCGATCAGCCCCCCACAGAGCTGGGAGATCCAGTATGGGATGACCATCACCATGTTCAGCCCACCGACCAGCCAGGCCCCCAGGGAAACTGCCGGGTTATAATGGCCTCCACTGCAAGGAAAAAGGGAAGAAAGGGGGACCAACATTGTCAAGGCAGCCAGGGAGAGACCTGAATGTTTTTGTGTTGAACCGCATTATTTCTATCACGTAGATGCACCATGAATTTCACTTTCTTGCCAGTCCTGAGGGGCTACAACCCATTCACCCCATTTATTTGGCTATTTTTGTCATTTGGGGTATTTTGCACCTCTCCGCTGACCAGTCTTGGGAGCAGGAATTTGGCCTCTCAACTGACCAAAGTTTTCCACTCCAACTTTAGGAGGTTGTTATCGGTCCTGGAGGTGGATAATCCCTGAGAAGCAATGGGAAAGTCCTCTGCAAACACTAAGTCCTGATATTAATAACTACCAGCTAGCTTTAATGACAGGAAAGGAACACTGCATTGCACAGGCGGCTTAGGCAGGGATTTGCTCCATCTGCTGGCTCTGCAGTTTGGAAAGGGGTCTCTCCAAAATCCTTAGCAGACCAGGCTCCATATGATAGGAAAAGCTAGCAGAGCCTTTGGTCCACCAGATAAAGTGCAAGCCCTATAAGCCCTTGATGGCAGAGAAGGATGGCCAGAAAGGACTTGTTGACGCCATCCTTCCTGGAGAATGAGGTTGGGAAGGTCTTAAGGCTCAGATGGTGGCGGGAACCTCACCTGTTCCTCCGTAAACGTTTTTCTTCGAAAAGGTTAATCCTCAACAGGGATTCATCCTTCCAGTCAAAGGAAATCAACAAGGTGGGCAAAGTTCAAAGCTAAATGCATACTAAGCTAATTTAAACCATGTGCTTTTAATAGAACAGCTGTTTTATTATTATTATTATTATTATTATTATTATTATTAAAACCTCATATTGTAACATTTTAGCTACGGTATTTTATTTTAAATTACCGTAAGCCATCTTTGGTCTCGCTGCAAAAGAAAGGCAAGGTATGGACTGAACAAATAAACAAACTTGTAAAGTTTTCTAGACTGTGATTCCTAGAATCCCCAGCTAAAATGGCCTGTGGTTGATGGATAATGGGGTTCTATTATGCAGGTGGTGGGGGATTCTGGGTGTTGTAGTCTTCACCTGATATTCCCCAGGACAGCAATGGTCAGCCCCAGGGCCAGTCCGTGGGCCAGTGCCGGCTGCAGCCTCCCAGTGCCCTCCGAATTCTCAATGACTGAAGTGCAGCCGATGAAGATGAAGAAGGTAGAGCCCACCAGCTCCCCAACGCAAGGCTGGACATAACGCTCGAACCAGTGGGGGCGAGCGGAGAGGCCTTTGCCATCTAGTTCGGATTCCTTGATGGACATCTGCCCAAATTCCATGTCCGACATGATGCCAACCTGGAACACAAGGTTTGTTTCTTGATGCCCAGGCAGCAAACTCAGCAAACACAAAAGGCAATTCTGCAACCTAGGTAGCAGAGTTAATAACAGAGTTCAAAGATATAGCCATGTTAGTCTGCAGAATTAGTATATAGAGAGACTAAGTGAAAGAATAGTTGGCAACATGAGCTTTCCTAGGCATAGGTCTACTTCCTCAGATGCATTTGCACCAGATACTTCCCAAATGCATTTGAGGATGCAGACTTTAGTCTAATCCAAAACTCATGTTGCCAATTTCTTTCTTTCAGTTAATCTCTAAGGTGCTACAAGATCTCTCTGCATATTGGAGTTAATAACGTTGCATTCAAGGAGTTCTCCAGGTCTCTATGGGAAGAGAGATGAACACTTTGGGGAGCGCCTTTACAGTTTGGCCTAACACTGTGACACTGGACTCCCGAATTACTTTTCAATAGTAACTTCCCAAGCCCCTGGCCAGGGCCCAGTGGAGGCTGCCAGGTCAGGCGGACTGAGGTATGCCTCCCCGAAGTGGGACAATGGACTCTGGAAACCTGGCCAAGGCCTCTTGTCAATCTCTTGGGCCGCTGTGTTCCGAACTTGGGGCATGGCCTTGGCAAAGCTATGCCCCCATTGTTTGATCCTTGCCTGCCTCCCCTATGCATGCACACAGACTGTGAAAGAGTCCTTCAAGGCAGGGAGAAAAGAAATCGATAGGCAACAACCTTCAGGTCAAGGCGATGATCTTGATGGATCAATCCAAGATTCATCTCACCCTGGGTTTAAGTTTAGAAGAGGAGCCAGCCAAGTATTTCTGGGAGCTTGTGGGCATCAGAGCATGGAGTTCCCAGGGAGAATTAACAAGCCATCACAACCATGCAACCTCTGTCTTTCCCACACATACAGAGAGGCATGCCAAAGCTGGCAAAGGTTTCCTTTTTGCACGACAAATCCCAGAATCTCTGAAAGCTGCAATCTGAAAAAGATCTCTCTCTCTCTCTCTCTATCTATCTATCTATCTATCTATCTATAGTATCTATCTATTCTGAGCTGAACAGTCAGCCAACCAAGTGGCTAAATGCAGCAGATTTGGAATACAAAAGCATGCATTTCAATTTAAGGCACAGTAGCTGCATCTGCATTGTGGAAACAATCCACTTTGACACCACTTTAATTGCTATGGCTCAATGCTACGAAATTCTGGGGGCTGTAGTTTTGGGCGACATTTAGCTTCCTCTGTCAGAGCACTCTGGTGCCACACTAAACTACAGTTCCCAGAAACAGATTGCGTTGAGCCATGGCAGTAAAAGTGATGTCAGATTGGATTATTTTTTGCAGTGAGGATGCACTTTTTGCTCTCTGGCTCTGTGAACTGGGAGAGAGTGGTTAGGAAGGGTTTGTGCAAAGGCACTTTAGAAGTAACAGAAATATTTAATAGTTTGTATGGATAAGCCTTCATTGCCAGATGTCAGGTGCAGATGTGCGGTGGGATGCGCAGTACATGAAAGCCTTGTTTGATGAAGCTAATAATGGCATTTTTGTTCTCTGCTGGAACCCACACATTGAAGATTATTTTCCAAACATCCTAGTGACTTCTTTGGTTCTGTTTTCTTGGCAAAAACCCACATTTGTGGGCTGCTTGATCTTATCATGTCCAGACTTGAGTTTGGTGACACTCCTTCTTTTGGACAACAAGAGCCAGAATATCCCAGTTGGCTGGGGGATTCTGGGACTTGTCATCCAAACAAATAACCTCCTCAAACTGTGGTTTAGAGGAGTGATGGGGAAACTGTGTGGCCCTCCATATGATTATTGTTTAACTTTATTAATCAATATTGGAACACTGAACACACTCAAATAAACAGGATAAGATAACCAAAACAGAGCAGCTAGGTCTGATGGGTGTTGCAATTTAACAACACATGGAAGTCCACACAATTCCAGCCCTGATTTAGAGATCAGAAGCAAATCACACACTGTGTGTTGAGGGTTTTACTTCTACGTAAGTTAGCCCAGAGAACTTCTGCTTAAAGACCTCCAAGGATAGAAGCGCCTTCACCTTCCCAGGCAGCCTATTTCATCACCAAATAGCTATCAAAGTCGAGAAGTCCTTCCTAATGTTTTGACAAAATCTCTTTTCTTCCACTTTGAATCCATCAGCCCAAGTCCTATTCTCTGGAGCAGCAGAAAACAAGCTTGCTCTGTCTTTTAAATGATGTGACATCAGATATTTAAGTACTGTATAGATCTCTCATAACAGTTCTCAGTCTTGTCTTCTCCTTAGTTAAAAAAAACAACAACTCAATATCTTTCAACTATTCCTTCCACACCATTTAGCTTCTTAGGAAGTTTTTAAAACTGAGGCTGGATAGCTATCTGTCAGAAGGGATTGAACTGTGTCTTCCTGCAGGGAATGGATGGTCCTTGAGGTCTCTTCCAACTCTGTGATTATAAGACATAGCTCTTCTATGATATAGCTACCTTCCCTTTATCAATTCTACTTATGCACTGGCAGAGAATAAACTCGCTTTCTCTTCTCCCAAAGAAGACTTCTGTATCACTCCAAAGCTTGCATATTCCTGTCCCAGCAGAGAAGAACATTTCCAAGACATTGCGCTTCATCTCCTGCTTAGCTCTATCTCTGCTTGTCTTTGGAAGGTAGGAAAAACTCATGCATTCCAGTAAGCTTTCCAATCAGAAATAATAACTTCGTAAAGGATGGGTGACCAACTTTTTTAAAAAAGCAACCATGTATCATGCTTGCGACAGTTGTTTGTTTGCGTTAAGTGGGATTCATGCAGTTGTCCTAATGTGGTTGTCGCACAACTGTGAGGTTGCTTACTCTCTGTGAACCATTGGGGTTGTTTTGGAAGAGAGCTACAGGAATAATGGGAAAGGACTTCGAGGTAAATAAATGGATGGAGAACCAGTTGTTAGCTCTTGGACAATGTCTGCAAGAACCCTTCAAAAAGAAAACCAACCTTTCCGCACCTTCTTGCATCCTCTCTTGAGCATTCTCCGCAAATCCCCAACCAAGCAAAGGTGCAAGCAAACGCATAATGCTGATCTGAGCCTCCAACGTCGCACCAGGGACTCACCTTCAGGCCCACCTTGTCCTCCAGGTCCGTGAGGTCCGTCCGGTCCTTCCTGGCAGGGCTGGCTACCCACTCACCTGTCCACCACCAGGTTCCTCAGGAAGAATGGCCCTGGCTCTGTGCGCTGGAAAGCGTTTCCCTTATCTCAGCAAAACCTTGGCACACTCCCTCCTTGACCTGTGGCACAGGAGAAGAAGGGCTTTAGGAAGAGAAGGGAAGGGGAGAGAGGAATTGTGCTGCTCTCTTCTTTTTCAAAGAAAAGGCTGTATTATTAGCCAAAGGGACAGGAGGGGGGTTGTTTCAGCAAAGGGAGGGATGAAAGGTGTTTATTCCTCTGGGCGGTTCTATGGTTCAAGGATATATTTTCTTTTCAGAGCTGGGAGCCAAGTCTGCTTGCCAACCAAGGCAGGAGGCGGCCAAGGTGCAGAGGGCAGGAGCACCAGCAAAACAGGTGGAAAGCAGCCCCTTTTTTCCCAAGCGCAGCCAGTTCTCTCTAGGTGCACATTGGCCTGGAGTAACCCATTGCATTTCATAGAAGCATAGAATCAATAGACTCATCCCTTGCATGGAAACCTGGCTGGCCTCCTCCCGGCTCTCCTTTCCCCAATGGGCACAGACTTTGCCGTTCAAGCATGCTTTCCATGTATTATTGCTTAGGTTCGGGTTTAGGCCTGGATCCCATATATATTGCGTATCGCTCAGGTACATTGCAATGTATATTGCTCAGTCAATCCATCGTTTTAATGTGGTCAATGGCCACATTAAATGACCATGTTCCCAAGTTCGTATGATTATATAAAATACATACATACTATGAACATTAGTAAGATACAGACACCAGTAAAAATATGGATATAAATGTAAATATAAAATATAGATATGAAATATAACTGCATACACAAATAGTAAAGGCCTAATCATTTACTAAAACCTTATTGTCATGGATCTTAACTGCAGCAGCAGATGTATTGCAATGTATATTGTTCTGGTATATCTATGTATTCCTGAGCAATGTATATTGCTCAGGTAAGAAACTTCAGGGAGGTTTCTTGTTGGGGGTGTGTATCATGTCTGCAGGAACACAAGCAAAACAGGCAGAAAACACAGCCAGAGAGTAATGAACTGCATTTGCAGCCGTCTCGGCAGCTGCTCCGAACCTTTGGAGCTCCCTTGCATTTCTCTTGGCTCTCTTTTCCCCACCAGGCATGTTCAAACATGCCTTTAATGTATTATTGCTCATGGGGAGTTTCTTATGTGGTGTGTGTGTGTGTGTGTGTGTGCATGCATGCGCTTTATCTTTTAAACCTTTAAATGATTTTACAGCCAGCTTTTTGCATTCACGGATTCCGGATTCAACGGTGCACAACTTGGAAATTATACATTCTTTTTTTAGATTCCAAAAAGCAAACCTTGGTTTTGCCATTTTCTATAAGCAATGTCCTTTTACTACACCATTACTACAGTCTGTGGGGTGCCCTGGAACCAAACCCCAGCATTTAAAGTGGTATGGAACTGGATTATTTCTGCAGTGTGGCTGCAGTACGACCTCATAACCAGCAATACTTTGCTTTCTAGTGTTCCTTCTCTATTTTCTAGTATTTTGCAAAATGACTGAGGGGCAGAGAGAGAGAGAGAGAGAAATAGCAAGTGAAAGAGATTAATTTAAGGAATTTCTAGAGTACCCTTCATCCTGGCAGACTTCAGGGCAGCCTATAATATAGTATATGTTCTTTTCTTTTAATACCAAAAAATATCATATAATGAAAACAACACATCGCATCGCATCATCCTTCATAAAACAATAAAACGCAGCAGCAGCAAAGCCATAAAACTGTTGGAAAGGGGAGACAAGACAAATCCCTCTCCCTGCGATTTTCATCATTCTCTTTGGACTTTCTGTGGCTTTGGCCTTTTGCAATCAAGTTGATGGAGAGCCTGGGAGCTGCTGAGATGGGAGGCTTTTATGCCTCTTTTATAAGACAAGAGGTGCCTTCGCTCCATCGGGAGAGGAATGGGAAGGTTTTCCCTCCCCGGCTCTCCTTCCACCAAAAAGGCAAAGGGCTTTTGGCAGCTCAAGAAGGGGGTTTCAACAGGGAGGATGCTGGGGCTGCTTTCCATAGGTCTTTTCATTTGGATGCACCTTAGCCTCATATCCATACACTGCAATTCGTTTAATTCACTTTTTTAAAATTAAAAACATATCTGCAAACAACAACAACAACACAAATCAACAAACCACAAAAAATAACACCAATATACAATACCCAATAAAACGTACAATACAATTAACACTTAAAACTATCTCTATCCTGTCCTAAATTAAACAACCATATATGCCATTCGATGAATATACTACAAGACACTGGCAAACAAAATCTGCTTCACTCTTTTGCATATCTGGTTCTTTATCTCAATTATGGAGAAGACTTCAGTATTCTTCATGTAAATCTGACTCTTATGTTTCTTAAATTCTTCTTAAATCCCTTTATCTCTAGCTGTTGCAATGCAACAAGTATGTCTATCACATTTTTTGTGTATATGTGTGTGTGTGTGTGTGTCTCATCCCAAACCTATCTTCATATTTGGACTCCATTCATTTTCTAGATACTTGATCAGTGCTTCCCAGTCTTTGTTTGAAGCTGTCAAGTGATTTCTTTTCCCCAACAGATGTGTCAATTAAACAAATTTATTTATGGAGATAGATAAATTTGCTTGATTCTGATTTATCCTTTATCATGATTTTATTCAAGATGGAACGAATAGTCAAAAAATATTAGGAAATGGTTGGCATATGGTGCAAGAGCCAGCATAGCATAGTGGTTTGAGTGTTCGACCATGACTCTGGAGACCTGGGTTCAAATCTGTATTCAGTCCTTGAAACCCAGTGGATGATAGTGGGCAGATCACACTCTCTCAGCCTTAGGGAAAGGCAAGGGAAAGTTTCAGTGCTGGACTCTGAGAAACTAGCCTTTAGATCCCAACTGAGCCTTGGAAACCCACTCAGTCGCTTTGAGGGTGACACAGTCTCTCAGCCTCTGAAGAAAACAAAGGTCACAACCGATTTTTGTGGTTTTTTTCAGGCTATGTGGCCATGTTCTAGAAGAGATTATTCCTGACATTGCACCAGCATCTGTGGCTTTGGCATCACAGAGAATGCACAATTTCATGCACAACGGTCACAAGGTTATGATTCATTGCATACTAGAGAAGCATAACTTGGAGACTTTGCCAGTCTGTTGGTCCTTGTCAGTACATTTGGATGGAAGGAATCAAAATGGGAACCAGAATCTGGAAAAGGAGGGAGGGAAATGATTTTTGAACCAAGGCTGAGGATCTGGGTGACCTGACCCACTCCCTGAGAGCCACCGCCGTCATCCAGAAAACACACAGAGATCAATAAAGCGTCCTTATGTTTCCAACAACATTGCAGATTCTTCACCTAATAGTACTTTGCAATCCAGAAACCAACAGGATGGGTATTTCAAGAGGCAAGGGATTTGGGAACATATTTGTCCATCCCAGAAAATATACCCAGAGCTGCTGTGACAACAGCGCAAACACTTGGGCTGCAGAATGGCTGACAGAAAAACCTTTAGACTAGAACCTCCAGTCGCAAAACACCTCCACCATCAAACTCCAAAATAGGTTCATAACCTTGGACACCGCCTTTAAAGCTTGGACTAAAACCTAGAGAGGGTCAACCGGGAGCCACTTTGTGCAACCATTGACCTTCTCCCTTCCTTGCTATGCTGGCGTCTTTTTCCTCAGCTAAGTCAACAGTTTCTCATTCCTTGAGATTTCAGAGTCAAAGCCTGATATGGCGGGTGGGACCTTTAGGAATAATTGCAAAGAAATTGTGTGCATATGCGTATGCGCATACGTTGGAGACCGAGACAGACAATATAGATTTGGAGCACTATCTCCTAAGCAAACAGCCGTTACAGGATATAGGCGGCTGAAGGGTCCGGTCCTATATCAAACAACGGCATAAATATAACGCATTGGAAATTAATGTTAGTGTACACAAAGAGCGATGCTTCAGATCTCTAGCCTTTTCTGAACACATGTTCACTTGAAACAGTTCAGGGACCTAGGAAACTGCCTACTTTAGTTCCATTGGCATCCCATCTGTTTCAATGATGGAGACCGGAGCCTAATCTGTAACGAAAGGGGAAGTCCTTTACGAACCTCTGGATGCTGTTGGATTGCAACTCCCATCACCACTGAGTCTGCTGGCTAGGGCAATAACTAGGGATATAACACATCATTACGTTTCCTTTTGAAAGGAGAAATGAGTAATTTTTTTTCTGCTGTAAGAAAATTTTTGAAAATGTTTCCCAAGTTTATTCACAATTCAGGACTTTTCTGCATGAAATTTGCAGGGAAAACAGCATTTTCGGAACAGGGCACTGTATTTTCTGTGTAGAAAAGAATATTTATGCACAGAAAAAAAATACTGCACCGAAAATGTTGTCTTTCTACTCAAATCAACCACATGCACATTTTGTGCCAAATAAACCCTCAATTATAGCATTCCAATTATATAGCATTTACAGCACTTAGAAATGGCACAGCCCTCCAGATGTTGCATGAACTCCCAGCGTTCCTGGATGCTGGGAATTGCAACCCAACACCATCTGGAGGGCCCCAGGATCCTCACCGCTGCTCATGCAGGAAAATCTAAATCCTTCTTCTTTTTCCAGGGCTGAGATTTGCTTCCCTGCATAGAGAGACACACAGAATCATAGCAATCCTATGAGACTTTGGCCGAAGCCCAGAGACCTGGCAATGCTATTTCGCAGTGCTGCCTGACCCAAGCCTAGCTTCATAGGTCCAAACAGCAGCCTGAAGACCCCATACCTTTCACCGGAGCATCGAAATCTCTCTCGAAATTGCCTCTTCTTGGTCTCCTTTCCAAAGGGAGACTCTGTGCCTCCTCTCCTCCAGGCCAAGAACGTCGGCTAGGGAAGCAAAGGGAACATCATCGCAGCATCCATTAATGGGGATGGCTTCATTAGGACTCTGTTTCGCACCATCAACAGCCGTGCTGTGCTTGCCAACCCTCTTCGGATTGGGACTCCAGATGCTCTTTTGTGTTATGTTACAGTTCCTTGATTCGGTCCTCATTTGCAGAGTTTTTACTCAGGCAGGAGAGTTTATGGATGAACCTAAGCGCTCGCAGAGGAATTCAGGAGTCTTTCGCATGCAATTATTTCCATCCCCCCGTGGTTATTACGCTGGCCTGCGATTGTAATAAATATTTATCTGTCTATCTATCATTCCCCCATGGCAGACATCTTGGGCTACCAATTGCAATGGAGATGTATTGCTTTTGGGAGATTTCATACACAAGGCCCAGAATAGCTTTCCAGCCCTGGTTCTGACTGTGTTATTAATAATAGGGTTTGACTGAAGTATTTTAATATCATATTTCCAGACTCTATCATTTTGGTCGCCCTCCTCTGGACATGCTCCAGTTTGCCATCATCCTTTTTGAATTGTGGTACCCAGAACTGGACACATTATTATCCCAGATAAGGCCTGGCCAAAGCAGAATAGAGTGGCACTATGACTTTCCACGATGTGGACACTATACTTTTATTGATGAAGCCTAGAATCGCACTGGTCTTTTTAGCTGGCTTATGACCTGGATTAACATGATGACACTTAGGGTACTGCACTTAGGGCAGAAAAATGAAATGCAGATACTGTATAGGATGGGGGACACCTGGCTGAATGAAACTACGTGTGAAAGGGATCTAGGAGTCCAAGTAGACTACAAGTTGAACATGAGTGAACAGTGCGATGCGGCAGTTAAAAAGGCCAATGCAATTTTAGGCTGCATCAATAAAAGTATAGTGTCTAGATCAAGAGAAGTAATAGTGCCACTGTATTCTGCTCTGGTCAGGCCCCACCTGGAATATTGTGTCCAGTTCTGGACACCACAGTTAAAAAAGGACATTGAGAAACTGGAGCCATGTGTCCAAAGGAGGGAGACTAAAATGGTGAAAGGTCTGGAAACCTTGCCCTATGAGGATCCACTCAGGGAGCTGGGGATGTTTAGCCTGGAGAAGAGAAGGTTAAGAGGTGATATGATAGCCCTGTTTAAATATTTGAAGGGATGTCATATTGAGGAGGGAGCAAGCTTGTTTTCTGCTGCTCCAGATGACAGGATCTAGAGCAATAGATGCAAGCTACAGGAAAAGAGATTCCACCTCAACATTAGGAAGAACTTCCTGAGAGTAAGGGCTGTTTGACAGTGGAACACACTCCTTCCTCGGAGATTTTGGTGGAGTCTCCTTCTTTGGAGGTCTTTAAACAGAGGCTGGATGGCCATCTGTCAATGGGGATGCTTTCATTGGAAATTCCTGCATGGCAGAATGGGGTTGGACTGGATGGCCCTTGGAGTCCCTCCCAACTCTATGATTTTATGATCATTAGTACTTGTAAGGCTCATGTTCCCCTCACCCTTGTCTGACATCTCCCCCTCCTTCGCATACACTGGTGAGATTCCTGACGTCTTCTACCAGGATAATAGCTGACATATTTCCCTTTTTCAAAACCCTGCTTTAAAAGGTGGTGGTGATAAAGAGCGCTGCCAAACTCCCCTGACCTCGTCTTATCTTCGTGTCCATTGATCTTGGACCCAGTTAATGACTCTCCAAAGGTTGCACAACCCTTGTTCGGTGAGAGCACCCAAAAATAGATTGCAGAGCAGGTATGCTGGTTTATGAGATCTCTATGAAAATTTACAGGTATTATTAGAAAACCAATTGATTTTTTTATAGAGGGACATAAAGGCGGGAGGAATTTTCCACGAAGGTGATGTACCGAATTGGCCTCCTGGGCCCCCAAAGCATTTGCCGCAGAAATATGAAAGAATTTTCTCCAAGAGAGAGCAAATTGTGATAGGATCATCTCAGAACCTGATATAAAACACACCAAACCTTCATAGGATAAATACAAGAAACAAAGACCTGGGTTCAAATTGAAAGTCACACTCCTTTAAAGTTAGATTTTAGTGTGTGTAAACATTATATTTAATGGCCTATATTTACCATCTGGTGTTTTGGGTTTTTAAAAAATCCCTTTGTCCTCAACCGGAGTGTCAGGATTGTTCAGAATACATTTTGAAGAATGGGCGGGGGGGGGGGGGGCACTGTATTGTTTGAAAGTGTTTTAAACATTTCCCCCCTTTTAAATGTATTTTATTGTTTGAACGTGCAAACCCTGGTCTCCATCCCTTCAAATATTTAAAGGCAACCATCATGTCACCTTTTAGTCTTCTCTTTCCAGGCTGAATGGACTCAGATCCCAAAGCCATTCCTAATAGGGATTTTGATTTCCATACCTTTGGACACCATTCAGCCTGTCAATAACCTTCTTGATCTGTATTTCCAAATGCAAAGGGAAGAAGTTGTAGCATAAGCTTTCGTAGACCTGGTCTCCTTCCTCCAATGCATGGAGGGACGTATCTCCAAATGCTCAACTGAAGTTTCCTGCCAGAAATTTAGGGACCCAAGAGACATTTCATGGGGATGGGAAGAATTCTTTTTTGGAGAGGCAATGTCCTCATTTTGACTCCGGTCCTGTAGCTACACAGCCCTGGTTGCAACCATCTTTTGTTTGCATTTCACTTCATTCAACTCTCACTACACACAACTCCTTCCTCTCTACAACAACGTGCCAGTGTATATTCACACACACTCACACCTTCCAATGAAAGGCAGCTCTGATGGTGAAACCGGCAACTGCCCTCCGCGAAAGCTCTCTCATTTGCCTTTGAGATGCCCAAAAAGAGCCTCTGATGTTTTTTTCCAGGAATTATGTAATAGAGGCTTACAGAAGGCAGAGTTTTGCTGGGGACGCCGCGCTCTGCAGTGTTGCTATTTTGGTAGCTGATAAGTACAGGGGGCTCCCAGCAAAAACAAAGAGGCCAGAAAGAGATGTATTCAAAGCAGCAGCAGCAACAGCAAATCCTGTGAAGTGCTACTTAGCAGCAGCATGGCGCAGGGGTGATCTTTGTAGAGAGAGAGATCTGCCTAGAAAACCCTTCCAGCATCAGAACAGCTGGAGAGTCCCTGGGAGGTCAGGATTCAGATGGGGAATTCTGCAAAGGAGGGAACAGAAAAACCAGCCTCTCCTTGAAAGGCCCTTGAAGTCTGCAGATAATAGTCACCGCACATCAGGAAGGAAGGAAGGAAGGAAGGAGGCTTAAATGCCATTTTCTCAGGAAGCCTGGAGCAAAACATACCCTGTATACACACACACCTTGTGTCAAAAGAGGAGGCCAAAGCTGTCAGGATGAATCTGCAAAGAGCTGTTTAGAAGCTAAAGCTGGCACATGTGAGGGGGACTTCCACACTTCTCCATGGCAACCCAAATCCCAGTTTACCCATTCCTGGCTCTACACAATCCCCAAATCTCAAAGGCAAGCAGCATCACCTGGCCAAAACAAGGACTGTTCCAGTTACTAAGCAGACCCCAGCCAGACCTTCACGCAAGGGAATCACGCATTTTTGAGAAACTGGCAACCAACCAGTCCTACAGAGCATTGCAAATGCTGGGTTCTGGCATAAAAGCTAGAGTTTGGAAGTGTTCCTTTTTTGCACTCCAGCTCCCAGAATCCCACAGCCAGCATGTGCCATATCCTCCAACTGCCTTGAGTCTTGTACTAGGAGAAAGGTAGGATATATATTGCTGCAAACTGAGTTCAAAGTACAAAAGCTATTATCCCTCAATTAACTCAGGGAGAGGAAAGGAAAGGAGGGAGTGGAATCTGGTTGTTCCCAGGAGGCTCAGGTAAAAGCAAACTGCTGCAGCCTCTCCTAGTTTGTATGTTCATCTTGATTAATAACCCTAACCCCGTTAACCACACTTCAATGTTGCTTGGCCTCATGGGTCCCAGTTTTCACTCTGAAATGTTGGGAACATCTGATGAACCCAAAGTCACCATAACCAGAAACAACTTGATGATACATAACCATAACAACAAGAAGACACCAAGGGCCTCTTGTTACCGCACACCAAACATCTCTTTCTCTCTCTCTAATCTCCATAAACAGTGGCCTTCCATAACTGGGAGCTGAGGTCTCAGCATCGGATGCTGTACCTCCCTCAACAGGTGAGGGCCCCTCCGAAGTTCACAACCTTATTATACAAGTGGAGGTAAGGAGATTAACAAGCCAAAACCATCAGTTGAGAAATGTGCAACCTCAGTTCTCAGGCTGATAAAAAGCTGGGAGAATTTGGCAGCAGCTGCCTGCTGTTCGAATAAAAAAGGGTTTATCAGCATGCCAACCCGTTTTGCAAAAATGTATTTTGGAAAATAATGGGGATAGAAGATCAACTCCCTGCAGAAGTTCTTACTAAAAAAAGAGGCAGTGATGGCTAGACTGCAGATGGGAAGTGGTAGGCATTGAAAAGAAAAAGATACAAAGTAAAGCTGATTTTTAATAATTAGCAAAAGTACCTGGCTTCGTATGAGTCGGAACAATGATTGTATACTGAAGCTGTAATGCAGGTGTTATTGTTGGAACATTGTGCTTGCCCCACAACCTGTGACCTTGATGCATGCCACAACGCACACACCACAACAGAGGAAAAATAGGAGGGTTTGCCCGTTCCATGCCTTAGAGGAGAACTTGCCCCATAGCAGGAAAGATGCAGCCACATAACTGTCCCTTGGACAACTCTTCCCAGCTTCAGACAACTGCCCTCTTGAGCTGGTGCCAGTCCATGAGCCATCAGCCGCTGGTCCACAGAGTTGTCAGGAAAGTAAATATGGCACCAGCCCCTGACAGACTGGAAAGATGTATGATTACCACCCACAATTTTAGACCGAAACTAACATGAGAGAACTGGAAAGAAGGCACAAACGCTGCATTTAAAAACACACATACACACACACAACCCACCATTTATTAACCCTTGCTGGAGGCAGGATGAGTGTGTGTTTTAGTACAGCTGGAGGGAGGGAGAAGCCAGGTCCAATGCCAAACACTCCTTCCTTGTCTTGGCAAACAGCAGGAGTCCTTCTGGAACACAGCTGCTCTCCCTTGAAAAAGGCTGACCAAAGGCACAGAGAGGGAAAATGGTTCCCACTGAGGCAGGAGGGGCTGGATAAATACATCCCAGGAGCAGCCATACCACAAAATGAAAAGAGATGGGGAAGGAAGGGTAGCCATTGGGAATGGCTGAAAACAATGTTTCTGCTGAGATATCACCCCATGTCCCCCCAGTCACTGCCCAGTCCAGTTCCTAGTCACTCAGTGAGACCAAGTCCGCAGGCAATGCAGGGTGAGCCTACTTTCACATGCGCACCAAGACACTGTTTCACTTCATAATAATTTAAGAAAACGAACAAAACGGAAAGTGTTCCACAGGTCCCTGAAAAAGGGGGAGAGACGCTTTCATTATTCAGCTGCCAACAAAAAGGTGATCTTTTTATTCAAAAAAAGGCTGCCGGATGCTGTCAGTGAGGGAATGAATGGGAGGGCCACCCCCACAAAGGCTCCGCTGTTGACCTTTTCTAGAAGACATCATCAGTGGGGAATTGCTGGCTGGAGCAGACGCATGCAGAGCCCCAATGGGGAAGAGGCAGCAGGTTCACGGGGAGCTCCACTGGAGTAAAAGTGTTACAGAGCAATTTCTGACAGACCTGTGGGAGGAAGAGAGGGAAGGAAGAGAGTTCAATGGTTCACTCTGGATTTAAAATGGAGGTACCAATGGGCAGATCAAGAGTCTTTGCAAGCACTGGCAAGCTAAAAGCAGATACTGGGAAGGGTGACGTTCAGGCACGCTTTTTCCCATCAGGGAGACTCAAATATTTCCCTTTCTAGGCCCTCTTCCTTATATGTGAGGATTCACCTTGCCTAAGGGGTCCCAGTTAGCTGGCAAGGCGAGTTTCACTCACAGGATCAGCTCCTTAATTTGAAGAACCAAGGGAAGGGCACAGGTATCCATGCATCCCATTGGGGGTCTCCTATTGATTCCCCAGCCCTCTGAGTGATCCAACTGAACATGAACAACACATAGGGCAGGGGTAGGCAACTTCAGGCCCTGACTACACTTGAGTAGTCCCTTTAAACAAGCAACCATGTGGGGCTGGGATGGTGGCTGGGTGGGACCAGGACTATCCCCAAGATAGCAGGCATGGGACATGCTGCAGGCCTGGCAAGACTCCCAACCAGGACATAAAGGCAGCTGAGTAGAGGGACCATACCCAAGTTCTGGGAGTCCTTGGTAGCCCAGGACAGACAGTAGTGTTGCATGAGCTGCTCCAGCAGTTCTTTCTCGTCAAGGAATTCGAGTGCCTCTATCCTGGAACAAATAGGAGAGGAAATATGGCAATGAATACAAGCAGATACCAAGTGTAAACCCAAGGAAAAATACTTTCTAACCCTGTGTGCCCTGGGAGCAGAACCAGGGAGGTCTTGGGTTCTAAAGCCCAACTTGGCAATGTAACTGGTTGTTGCGAGAACAAGTTCTGAAACTCCGGCATCTGAGTGCTTTGGAAAGGATGAGACAAGAGTGTGAAGCTAAAAGCCCAAAACATTTCAAGAGTGACCTGACTACTGGGTGAGATGGGGATGAGACAATAACTGATACTGAAAAAAAGCATAAAAGAGGATCACCCCAATGAGTTTTCATGGCTGAGTGGCAATTTGAGCTCTGGTCTCTCAGCTTCTCTAGCCCGACATTCCAACCATTACACCACCTGGTCTTAAACAAATTGGTGGCTCAACTAGAGCAAATCAAGAGGATTTATATAAGTGTAACTTTATCTTCCAGCAATTGATTTAATGGCTTTATTCTAGCTGGGATCAGAGATTGAATTTAGGCCATTGTTTACTACACAGCAGCTGACAATGTCCTAGAAGGGATACACTGTAAGTCTAGTTCTGTTTACAGGCTGCAACGAAAAGTACATCTCAGCACTGACCATTCTGGCACGTGACATTGTTTAATGCTGAACACTGCAGGCCTTGTTAAGGCTTGTCCTAACCAGCAGGGTGTAGAAATAGTTTGAATTCATCAAGAGAAATGACAGTCAAGGACTTTGAGTTCCCATTGGTACAGGAGGAGAAGGAGGCGTTCACCTTTTGATGTCATCTGGTGGCAAGCAATTGTAGACCATCACCATGTCTATGGCATTTGCTCTCTCCCAGCCATTGTGTAGGTATCGTTCTTTCTGAAAGGGAAACACAGCGAAAAGAGTTTTTAAAAGGTTCTCCATTGGCAGGACAAAGAGGGAGTAGTACAGGAATAAAAGGCATAAAGTCAGCCAGAGCCATCCTGAAGAAAAAAGTCTGCTTAGATACAGAAAGTGTTGTAAACCCTTAGTGATTTTAAGCTAAACACGTACCAAACATTCTGAGCCATGTTCCAAAACACTGTGACACATTCTGCCGATGAAAGATACAAAGGACAAGTGACATACAGAGTTTGGAAATAGCACTTGCCCCTTATTGGGGTGTTGAATCTCAGTCGTTTGCTGCTCAATTAATGCCACTGCATGTTTTTGTAAGAATTAAGTACTGTTGCTATTGTGTGCCTTCAAGATGGCACTTATGGTGATCCTCTCCAAGGGTTTCCTTGGCCAGATTTATTCAGAATATGGCACTGTATTATTAAATAAGATGCTAAACCCCCTCTACTATCACGCCATTCACGGACCTTGAAATGTTAATTTTCCCCCTTCACAGCTCTGAGGTGTGTCTCAACTTTCCAATTTGTTTGGCTTGAATTTGAAACAGATTATATATTCCTCAATCTAAGGTAGTAGGGCCAGTTCTTTTCTCTTCAGTATAGGGACTTCCCAATACAAAGGTCACTGTGAAACAGTCATAATTATGTGGTGGAGAGCCAATGGTGGGGCAGCGAACCATTGGAGAGGAGGACAATGAAAGGAGCCCCATTCCCCCCTTGCTGGAATGTGGTTTAGTCTGAAGGCCTCCCATCCTCAAGACCTGACCTGGGTCTCCAGAGATTTGCAGGCTTCCACTCCAGCTAGGCTGCATTTTCGGCTCTGTAAATTCTCGATCATGATCTGTCCAAAGCGGTCAGACATGTTCACCTGGAGAGAAGGCAGGAGAGAGGGTTGAAAGAGAGCCATATATGCAAAACACTCTTTTACTTTTGCTCAAAAACAGCACCAAACTCTCAACTCGTTCACCTTTAGGCCCACATACTAATTTGCCCCCCATCTCCTTGATTCCTGCAATCCCCCTTTGAGAACTACATCCAGAGACCCCAATCCTCTTGGTGACTTACACCTGAGTAAATGGAGGATGTGCATGTTTATGTCTTTTTTTTTACTCCTTTGCACAAGCAGGTATTCAGCACCTCCTTGTGCAACAGTTCTTTCCCAGGTACGTAAAAGGAGTGAAAGAGCTCCAGGCAAAAAAGTTACCAGTTCACCAAAGCAAAGATCCTCCTGCCCTCCTCAACCAACCCTCCCATGGAAATATGCTGGGAGAGATTTCTATTCCACCATGGTCAAAGGGGATCTCAGCTACACTGTACAAACCTCGCCCTTGGGTCCCACATGGAAATCAACAACATTAGAGCATCCACTTCATCTGCACTGGGATTTCAAAAGCAGGATTCTAGCCCTTGTGAGTAAGTGAAACCTTACAGGCCAGAAGAGGAGAGTGTCAGAACCCTAATATAGAATTGGGATTCTTCCATAAATTGTGGTTATAAATGGCCAAATTGTTATTATAAGTTAATCTGACTATAATGTCTTGTACTGCACATTATACCATTGTTTTTTTTATTTCAATAAAGTTTCTAGTTTAGACTTAGTTATACAACTTGACTTTTGATAAAGCTTTGGTGGGCCAGGTTCTGACAGTTAGACAGATCTCCTCTATAGAGGATTTGAACAACCGAGGCAAGCCGTGAAAACCACGAGGGCCTCATTCTGACCTCAATACCTTACACTTTTTCCGTGACAGCAACCACGCCGGTGCTGGGAGATGGAGAACCATGAGTACTGGACCTTCACTCCATGACTGGAGCAGAAGGTCCGGGACTTCAATCAAGTGGAACGCACCCGGGTTCAAGACAGGACCTGAGACTCAGGACTGAGCTGAGATCCTCCCCCGGGTGGAGCTCTCTCGCCGAGGAGGCAAAGACAGAGACTAAAGTGTGGGGACCGACTCGAACAGTCGACAAGGACACCCACCTCACCAGGAATGGCGGAGCGAGAGCAGACTTTGCGGGACGTGAAAGAGCAGCATGAGTACATTGCAGAGATGTGGAGTCTTGTGTTGGATTTCAAGAGAGAGATCCAGGATCAAAAGGGAAAGACCCTCAAGGCGGAGGGATTGCAGAAGCCCAGATGGACTGAGGATACAAGTCAGGACAGACTGGAGAGCCGGGCTGAGGCTGGAATACAAGATGGGAGTAAGAGGGGCAGAGCTCCGCTTCCCCAAATTAGAAAGGAACCAACCGGGGTTGAACTGGAGGCGACCCCAACCAAGCGATTCTCCCAACGAGACGAGCTGGTGTCGTGGGGGAGTGAACTGCCAGAGCCAGAGGAATTTGACTCTTCGGAGGAAGGTTGGAAACACGGGTGCCAGGCGAAACAGGAGGGAGTGTTTCGGCAGACCTTTGATGGCAGCCTGCGATAAAGATTATGGACAAAGGTACGAAGATTATTCTTGGGCTTTGAGGGACTCAAAAGACTGTGAGCTGGCAAGGACGGGGAAGGGTGTCCCTGGGAGTGATACCCTAAATCTGAATAGAGGTGGGACCTTTGGGGCATCCAGGCTCCATAGGATTGAAGGGCCTCGGAGTCTATTCCGAGCTGCACTCCCGGGCTTGGGGATTCCAACAGAAGACCCTGGAAGAGTGGTGGTGGTCGATATCTATGTGCAATTGGAAGATGTAGCACGAGACTACAAAGGAGTCTATGAAGACCAGGAAACTCCACTGTGGGAGCCGTGGCCTGATAGAGAGCAATCAGAATGGGAGGACATCCAGCAAGTTGGGGAGGAAGACGGTTGCGGGATGACGGAGGACACCACCCTAGACGGAGAGGCAAAAGACTGCAGGAGGATGGAGGACATCCAACTAATTTGGGAGGACGACGGTCCCGAGAGGGTGGAAGACACCACCCTAGATGGAAAGGCAGAAGGCAATAGAGAGCAAACCGAATTGGAGGACATCCAACGAGTTTGGGATGAAAACATTTGCTGGAGGACGGAGGACACTGCCCTCGACGGGGAAGTAGAAGACTGCAGAAGGATGGAAGACCTCCAATGAAGTTGGGAGGACGACAATTACTGGAGGACACCATCCTAGCAGCAGAAGTAGGAGGCTACCCAAGGCTGGAGGACCCCGAGCGAGGCTGGAAGGAGACTGACACGTGGGCACCGTGGCCCAAAAGAGACCAACCAGAAATGGAGGACATCCAGCGAGTTGGGGAGGAAGGTGATTGCTGGAGGACACCGCCCTAGATGGGGAAATAGAAGACTGCAGGAGGATGGAGGACATCCCCCGAAATTGCGAGAACGACAATCCCGGGAGGGCGGACACCACCCTAGATGGGAAAGTAGAAGGCGACCTAAGGATGAAGGACGCCGAGAGTGGCGGAGGCCTTCTGTACCAGAACCAAGTCGCTTGGGGGGGTGGGAGCTGGTATGTTTATTGTGTTGGATAACTTGATTTAAATTGTGTTTATTCTTACGGTTAAGATCAATTGTTAAAGTTCAAGTTGTGCTAATGCTATTAATTCCTAAGAGATGGTTCTTTTAAAAGATGCGAGATATTCCTTGAGGGGGCAGAATGTCAGAACCCTAATATAGAACTGGGATTCTTCCATAAGTTGTGGTTATAAATGTCCAAATTGTTATTATAAGTTAGATCTGACTATAACGTCTTGTACTGCACATTATACCACTGTTTTTTGTTTTTTTATTCAACAAAGTTTCTAGTTTAGACTTAGTTCTACAACTTGACTTTTGGTAAAGCTTTGGTGGGCCAGGTTCTGACAGAGGAAAAGGCAACTGACAAAAAGGGACAAAACAACCTCAGTTTGGAAGCAAGACAAACTAGTATTTCCTTGACTCAAAAAAGGCAAAGCAGGGCTGTCTTAACATAGGATTCATTTACTTCTTTCTTTTTTCAGTTTATATTTTCCCTTCATCCCAAAACGGAGACAAGGTTGCTCATAGCATAGACTAAAAGAAAGTATAGTAAATCTATCTGTCTATCTATCTATCTATCTATCTATACGGTTTTAAAAACCCAATTAAAAAGCTATCCTATTAAAATACCACTAATTTAAGATTGCATTGACACATTTAAATGTTGCTTAAGAATGCAAACAAAATAAAAGAATGGCTCACACACACCATTAAAAGACCCTTCTGTACAAGGATTGAGATGTTTCCAATGGGTAGGACCCATAACCCTGTTTGTAAATCAAGCTCTACCTAACTGGTTGGACATCAAATAAAAAAAATAATTTAAAAAGAGAAATAAATTCAAGTGGCAACAGAGCACAATGCTCAAGTTATTATGCTGCCAGGTTCAATTCAGTTGACTTCAGAAATCATAGGACTTTCCCTGCTTCTCTG
Organism: Sceloporus undulatus; assembly: GCF_019175285.1. Taxonomy (NCBI): domain Eukaryota; kingdom Metazoa; phylum Chordata; class Lepidosauria; order Squamata; family Phrynosomatidae; genus Sceloporus; species Sceloporus undulatus. The sequence goes on along the minus strand of NC_056529.1, from coordinate 748,503 downwards.
AAAGAGTGTCTTCCAGGGAAACACTATCAACCCATCCTCTGTGGGTATTCCTACCTCCACCTGGATTTGTATTCAGGATTAGGGTATCAAATCTCTTATCTATATTTCCACCCCCATCCAGTAGTTCTTGCTTTTCACGCAGATTAGACTGGCAGTTCTATTCAAGCCGCCAACACTGCCGAAGCGTCAAGCGATTAACATTTCATAAAGTTACATAAGACTTTGCTCACTGTGCCATTTGCAGAAGTTCAGCCATCTCTGACTCAGTAGCTGTTCTTCTCAACAAAAAAAAATTACAAACATCCAATAAAAAGGCACTTCACAGTTTGTTTGGGGGGAAAGGGGACAAAACAGAGGGGCACACAAATACCCTTGGGTCTCCATGTGTTCCTGGGAAGCTTCCTTTGGCAATCTCCAGCTCACAGAGACAACCTTAAACCCAAAGCATGCCTGAAGGCTTGTGGTTCTGGCCTGGTGATTCCGTCTCCTGCTTGTGTCACAGGTGGGACTTGCACCCAAGATGGCTGCCATGTGGGGAGCGCAGGAAAACTGCCATGCCTCCACTTACCTGCTCATAGTTTATGAACATGGCAGTCGGGAACATGCCAGACACCCACTTGAGAAGAGAAACAGAGTGTTCTGGGGACATGTAGACTAGCACACATTCTGCCATCACGAGAGTCGGTAACCTTGGAAAGGGAGAGAAAAAAGGGGCAGAGAATGGAGAGTCAGGAAAGTTTTCTTCTCTGGGCACTCATGATTCCCAAAAGTCCAAAGGAGAGAAAGGTGGCTTTCTGTATAGAGAGGATCGTTCCAAATACAAGCACCACATCAGGGGGCAGGGGGACTACTTCAAACCAGGTATCCTTCTAAAGCCCTGCTCTGACATTTAAAGGGCTGTGATTCCAGACAAGGTTGCTTCTGACACACTCACACACAATACATATTTTTAAGCACGGTCCTGTGTAAATCCAGGAACCTGTGGCTTTCTGGCCAATGACAAAGAGGCCCCAAGAGGCACTTCAGGAGAGCAAGCCATTGTCAAACTGCCTATTTTTAATTCTGGATAATTGGGAACAAAGTTGAAAATGCTACCCTATAGCCAAGTATTGCCAATTCTGACTGGAAGCCATATGTTCTTAGTCTTAGCTGGAGATCTCCAGTGTTCCCTCCAGGTGGTCTACCATCCAGTACTGTATTAACCAGGCCTGACCATGGCCTGTTACAGACTGCCAAAATAAAGCTGCTTCAGGTCTCTTTGGAAGTATGCTATTTAAATGATGCATGGGTCCTAAGGGTCCGGAGGTCGCGCCAAAGCCACACTCCATTCCTAAGCATTGCTTTGCTGCAGCTTCCGGATTCTTAGGATGCATGCATCATTTAAACAGCATACCTCCAAAGAGACCCGAAGCAGCTTTATTTTGGCAGTGTGTAACAGGCCATAGTTTAGCTTCCAAAACCAGATAAGGTGTGTTCAGAGTGACACACCAATCTGAGAAAGAAACTGCCTTACCTGCCCAGTAAGTTGCACCCTGAGGGGAGGTAGGGCTGGAGGTTGCTTTCAAAGAGAAATAAATCCATCCAGTTCGTGGGGTCTGTGTTCCAAAGATGCCAAAAGGGCAAGGGCTTTGGCTAGCCAGCTGCCCTCTCCTCACTATCCCTGCAATCCAGGAACTATACCCTGACACAAACCCAACTGCCATGCAAACAACTGAGTAATTTTTGCCTGCGGGGTTATTTTTAAATACTGATAGCTCCCACCCCCACTCCCCAAAATACGAACAGCTAGAAGCCAAAGGAAACCTGCGCTTGAAAGCTGTGTGGGTGGGTGGGTGGCAGAGCAGCCAGTGGGATGAAAGGCTCAGCATATCAATGCCGCTCTGTGCTGCTTGCGTCGCCTACAAACCCATTCCCTGGCAGCCTGCAGCTCTCACGTCACAATGCCATTCGGGGTGACTTCCCTGTGCCTCTCTCTCCCAGTGAAACAGAGAAGCCAAAAACTTGGGCTGGTATAGGGGAGCCCAGGGCACATCATACAGTGGGGAGGAGGAAGGAGCAGCTCTTCTCTTACCTTTAAGGAGGGATTCATACAGTATCAAACAGAAAAAATGGAACAGAGATGGGCAACCCTATATTAGAATTCTATGGCTGGAAGGATCTTTAGGGGCCATCACTTCCAACCCCTTGATGTGTCCAGGATCTCCAAAGAAAGCATCCCCAGCAGGTGGTCTTCCTTCCAAGGCCTGACTGGGAAGGAGACATATCTTTCCCTTTCCCTACCTGCAACCAGAGTTCAGTGGGTCGCAAAAGGCCACTCTGAACATACACATATCCCAACCCTGCAGGGAAGAAGCATTAAAAATGGCAACCATGTGCCTCTGAGGCTTCTGCAGATCCCAGACCATATTTTTTATCCAGTGATGGAGGAAGCTGGGGTGGTGGGGTTATAAATAAACACTGTTGTTATTACTGTGAGTATTACTGTTGTTATTATGCTTGACACCTTAAGATATGCCCTTTGGGCAATCTGGCTTCACATGTTTCCACAAGTCCTCTGCAAAGCTGTCGGCTAAAAAGAGCAGATCTTCTGAAGGGCCACTGCTGAACGAGGGAAGATGCTGTACCCAATCCTGGCCATAAAGTTCTGGGGCAGTTTTCTGTCTCATCCCATCTGGACAACATGACCCATTGTTACGGCTTTTTAAAAAGAGAGGTGCCTTTGGATCACTATCTTACTGTGGATCCATGTTGCATTTCTTCAGGTTCTCCTCGAGCTTTGGGAGTTCTCGGAGGTCTGCACCAATTATGGCGTACCGGCTGGAGTCAAGACTGTGGGCATCTGGAAAGGAACAACCAATTTAAGCCATTTTATTAATTGGCTAACAAGAGGGAGTGAAAAATCACAGCCAAGCAAGCAGATCGAAAGGGGCTCTTCAAGTTTTGTTGGGGTTTCACTCTTTGATACCAAAAATGTCTAAATCCAGTTTGCAAGGACAAACAAGTTAGCAGTACAGTATTCTAGTTATTTTAGAAGTATGATGCAAAAGGCTGATTTAAATGTCTTTTTTTCCACAAAGGAGAAAACTCATAAGCTCCATCTATCTCATTGATTTCTTATATTCCAACTTTGCTGTGCTGAGCTCAAAGCAACATATATTGATTCATTGCCTCCTTACTTTATCCTCACACAAACCCTGTTAGGTAGGCAAGGCTCAGATTTCTTTTGGGGCTGGGATATTCATTCACCTGGGATTCTTCCAGGTTTGTCAAATATCTAACCAAATTGCAGTTAAATATTTAAAAATATGGGCACTGGTGATACACCCACAACAAATCCAACAGCTGAAACATGATACATAAAAATCCCTCAAATTAGTTCCAGCTACTAAGAATAACCCAAAAATGTTTTTAAACAACTTTTTCTAAGAGGACTGGGGACTTTTAAAACACACACACACACAAACAGCTTAGATTCAAATGTTTCAAAGCAGTGTCAAACAGTAATAAAATATGCATCTAAAATATACAAAATTTAGACACAATATTTATATTGTCCCTGAAACAGATGGCTGGAGCAGAGCACAGAAAAGGGATTCTGGGAACCTATTACAGTTCCCAGAATCCCCACACTGCATGACCATGCTGGTGTGTAGATTCTGGAAGCTGTAGTACAAAAGAGGAACTTTATCCCGCTTGGGAACTGAACTGACAGGGAAAGTGTTTCCCATTTCACCATCAAGATGATTAGATAGATAGATAGATAGATAGATAGATAGATAGATAGATAGATAGATAGA